>NW_016158655.1:61492-88804 GCF_001687245.7 Rhagoletis zephyria
ATCCTGATCATTTATGTATACATTTGTCTATATCTATCTCGATTCGTTTTGGCTGTTACAAACAACCGTTATGTGAACAAAATTAATATACCCTTGTGCACAAGTGCGCTCGGGTATAAAAAAATCTGAACAAAAAGTTGAAAATTTAGCTGAAATTTTCACATTTTTTGTAATTTTTGTAATTTTTGTACATGGTTTGAAATGTGGATTTATATGGTGTTTGTTATATAATGAACTAGACTTTTATGGAAAAATAAACATTAAATAAGCAAAACAAAAAGACCAAAATTGTTAAAAATGTTGATGACTTAATTAGCTGATTGCAAGTGTCGGTTTATTTTTTATTTTTTTTTCCAAAAACTTGCATGAATGTTAATATAAATTTTTAACTAAGTGGCAACATTCGAACAATTCTTACTTCTGTATGTATGTAACCTATATATATTTTCTTATTTTTCCAAAAACTTGTATGTATCGTAATATAAATAACTATTTAATGATCAATATCGTTTACTTTCAGTAAATTTTTAACTAAGTGGCAACCCTAGAACAAATATATCTTTATAAAACATCACTTCTTTTCCTTTTCGTTTGATATATAATTGGATATCAATAATAAATTACTTACCGTTCATAGTTATAAACTTTTTAAATAAATATCGCACAAGCTCACCTAACTTCCTTTCGTTTGATACCGATATTAGATATCTTTAAATATTATTTCAATACGTGCACCATTTTATTAAGTTGGTGGCAACTACATATGTATATTAAAAGCACGATCATATTAATTTAGTTTAAAATCTTTTCGTTTGAAGCCCACTTTGTAACATTCTAATTAACTAGAATATTTCAATCAATAAATTAGAGACTATATGACAACCATCCAAAATTCGCATACAATTACACAAAAGCCCTCTTAACCAGCTTTCGTTTGATAGCAATATCGAATGTCCTTAATACATTACTTACACATTCATTGTTATAAATTTGTTTAATTGGTGGAAATCTATTAAAAACACCAACAGATTAATTTAGTCTCAAACCCCTTTCGCTTGATGCCCATATTGTGACCTTTTACTGACTATCATATTTAAACAATGCATTTTTAATTAGGCGGCAACCCTTTAAAAAACCAAAACAGGTCTGTAAGTCTATATTTTTCTTCTGACATCTCATTTAGAAACGCGACAGCACGGTGTAAATCTGATGCTCTTCCCAAAAATAAAAATTTATTAGGCGTCAACTTCTTCTTCTTCACTTTTGGCGCTCTAACCGGCTAAGCGATTTTGGCCGAGTTCAGCAAAGCATGCCAGTCGTTTCTCCTCTGTGCCAACTGACGTAATAGGAAACGCCAAGTGAACCAAGGTCCTTCTCCACCTGATCTTTCCATCGCAGTGGAGGCCTCCCTCTGCCTCTGTTACCACCAGCGGTTTCCGAGTTGAATACTTTCAGAGCTGGAGCGTCGGTGTCTATTCGAACGACATGGCCAAGCCAGCGGAACCGCTGTATTTTAATTCGCAGCGCTGCGTCCATGTCGTTGTAAAGCTCATACAGCTCATCGTTCATTAGGCGGCAACACTTTTCAAAAAATAACTTTCTTTCTTGCAAATCTTTTAGATCAAGCCCGTTTACATGGCACCTTTTTTTTAATTGCGCGAACGGTGTAAATCTTATGATTTTAGAAGCAGGTGGCAACCCCATTCAAAAAAATGAAACCTTCCTGCACATATACAGGCCCAGCCCTTCTATTTGTCACCTCTTCTGTTTTAATACAACGAACGGTGTAATTCTTTTTTTTTAGAAGAAGGTGGCAACCCTATTCAAAAAATTGAGATCTTCTTGCACATCTACAGGCCTAGCTCTTTCATTTGGCACTTATTGGGTTTTAATACAACGAACGGTGTAATTCTTTTTTTTTTAGAAGAAGGTGGCCACCCTATTCAAAAAATTGAGATCTTCTTGCACATCTACAGGCCTAGCTCTTTCATTTGGCACTTATTGGGTTTTAATACAACGAACGGTGTAATTCTTTTTTTTTAGAAGAAGGTGGCCACCCTATTCAAAAAATTGAGATCTTCTTGCACATCTACAGGCCTAGCTCTTTCATTTGGCACTTATTGGGTTTTAATACAACGAACGGTGTAATTCTTTTTTTTTAGAAGAAGGTGGCCACCCTATTCAAAAAATTGAGATCTTCTTGCACATCTACAGGCCTAGCTCTTTCATTTGGCACTTATTGGGTTTTAATACAACGAACGGTGTAATTCTTTTTTTTTAGAAGAAGGTGGCCACCCTATTCAAAAAATTGAGATCTTCTTGCACATCTACAGGCCTAGCTCTTTCATTTGGCACTTATTGGGTTTTAATACAACGAACGGTGCAGATTTTATAATTTTAAAAAAGGTGGCAACCCTATTCAAAAAGGCATGCCTTATGGTACATACATCTAGAGGCTAAGCCCTTTAATTTGGCACCTCAGTTTTGAAAATCGAATAATCGGTGCAGATCTGATGCCGTTAACAAAATCTCCCTTCATGCATTGTATGTATACATATGTATATAGATTTGAACTAACCCTGGTATTTGGGTATAGAGGTTATTAAAATCCATGTAGGAGCTTCAAAACTATCACATTCGAAGATACACAGCTCTGTAGCTCGTTTCTATAACTCTTCTCTACCGATTATTTCTCTACTGGTAGAGAATATACGTCATACTCTACTACTCATTAGCAGTAGAGAAAACGGCGGCGAATTCATATATGGAACGTAAACAATTACCGATTATTTTCTGCTCAAAAAAATAAAAGGCAAATTTTCATTTTTATTTTTGCCTTAAAAAAATAAAAAGAAGAAATAATCAGTATTATTTGCTCAAAATGATAAAAGTCAAAAAATAACTTTAATTTTTTGCCTTAAACACATTCGCTATACCTATTCTAACATGTTCATTTGGTATTATAAACTGGTCAACCATAGACCTTAGCAACGTTGAAGTATTAACCAGAAAACAGTTTACAAATCACAGGAAACTACATCCCACCTCATACATACAACGAAGACAAAAAGAACACATGGTTGCAAAAACATTTACACGGCAAACATATGCACATAATGCAAGATCCAAATATAGACAAAATTTGATCTTACACATGGCTAGAGAGGGTGAACTTTTCGCCGAAACATAAGGATTTCTAATAGCCATTCAATACCAAGTCTCAACCAAAAACTACCAAAAATACATATTACGAGACCCGAATACAATAGATTACAGAGGCAAAAAATGCCAATCCTACCCAGAAACAATAGGTAACAACACGACCGGCTGCAGACTCCTGGCGGGTACTGAATACGCAGAGAGACACAACACATTTGCAAAAATAAGACACCAAATAATAGCCAATAATCACAAACTCATAGAAAACTGTACAACATACTAAAAAAGATATCCCTGAAAATATCTTAGAAAACTAAAAAGCCCTACAGTACTGGGATAGAACAGTAAACTCGGACAAAACCATATTGAACAATAGACCGGACATAACACTTACATATAAAACACAAAAAATTACTTACCTCATCGAAATAAGCACACCAGCCAACACCAACGTGCAAAAAAAATGCATAGAAAAAATAGAAAAGTACCTCGAACTTACACAAGAAATAAAGCGTGTATGGAAACAGAACACAGTTAAAATAGCACTTTTCATAATATCAGCTACGGGATTCTTACACAGAACACTCATAAAAAATCTTAAGGTACTCAACGTAGACGAAACAGCACATCACACAATCCAAAAAGCAGTAATCCTAAAAACATGTAACACATCAAGCAAATGTGTAAGTCAATAGTGTCACAAGAAGAATAGTTGTGCCTTATAATTAATATATTATAACTTTTTGTAACATTTTCTGACATACATTTTAAATGCAACCCTTCAGGTGCATGCAACACTGTAAGAAAGAATGTATAAGAAGAAGACCTTGGAACGAGAAGTTTTTGCTACAAGCCACGAAAGCGAGAAGACGTATTTTTCCTTGCTGTTCAATAAAACGTTTAATTGTAATACAAATTCAGCCGTCCTGTCGTTTAATTCATTTTAGTTACCCCGGGTGACAGTTTCAGAACCAGGATGAAAGATTCTATGCCTACAAACGTGAAAAAGTGTCTAAATTATCATTGACTTAATTGCAATAATCCGAGGAAATTGAGACTTCTTGCCGTCGCGTCGGTAAATTTGAAAAGTGTTCGCCAATTCGCAGAAAAATACTCGTTGTATTGTGTGAGCTGCTTCCAATACGCTTTTGGTGGTTGTTCTTCTGTGAAAAGTTAACGCTCTCGCTTGCGCACGTTAACACTTTGCATACGTCTTGCAATTGGTGTGATGTGCCAAATATACCACACAACGTGAAATGTACGTTACTTTGCGTACGTTTTTGAATGGCAAAAAGGAACAAAAGATATGCAACGAGTTGCTACAAACGTTAAACGAGTAAACGTAAATTCCAATAAGAGATGTATACGTACGAATATAAATAATCAAAACAAAATAAGAGCAAACGTGCTAGTATTTTAAACGATTTAAAAACGATCTTGAATACGATTTAATCAAAACGAAAGCAAACAAGCTAATATACGAAACGGTTATAATAAATTTTATACGATTTGATAAAAACGGAAGCTACTGCAAAAATGAAAAATTTTCGTCGCCTAAAAATAAACGAATTACGTGAGGAGTGCCGAAAATCGGGATTGCCAACTAGTGGTAATAAGAACGAGTTAATAAGGCGTTTAGAGGACGAGATAGAAGAAACATTTGACAGTGCTAAAGACGATTCTGTCCAATTAAGGCAACGCGTGAGTGTTCTAGAAAAATCCCTAGCGGAATATGATTCGCAAAAACAAAACCAAAATGTAACTTTGGCGGCCGCGCAAAGTTTTGTTCCTGCGAGAATTTCGTCGCCGGTTAATACAAACATAGTTTACACTACGAGTGAACTGCCGAATGCTGGCGTAGAATATGTCACAAATGTTCAGCCAACGTCTTGGCTCGCACCAACAACATCGATTCCATATCAAGGGGATCCCCGTACAACGACATTTTGGCCAACGTCGACTATATCTCAACAAGTGCACCCTACACCAGCGTTTTGGTCTGCACCAGTGGTATCACAACCACCGCAGGCGTACGGTACGTCAACAAATTACATGCCAACAAGTAATACACAGAATGTGAAACCAGTCGCGTTTAATTGTCAAAATAATACACCAACGTTTATAACGCCTCAAACGCAAAATCCTTTTGGTAACGTACGTGAAATGGTAAAGCTTCTACCCGAATTCAATCCGTCGAATGAAAAATCATTAAACGCGCATCAGTTTGTTAAACGCGTCGAAATGTTACGCAACGCTTATGGTTGGGATGATCACACTTTAGTTTTCGCGGTTCAACTAAAACTAAGTGGTTATGCAAAGTACTGGGTGGATTCCCAAGAAATATTTTTTACGTGGCAACAATTCGTATCAAAGTTTTTGAACGATTTTGTGACAACCGAAAATGTTGCAGACATTCATATACAATTGTCTCAAACAAAACGACTACAAAACGAAAATCCGCGCGAGTATTATTATAAGATGTTAGCTTTAGGTACTAGAGGTGGTGTACCTGAAAACGCGATTGCACGATACATCATAAATGGTATAAACGAACCGGACTTAAAAAAGAAAATTTCTAATGACTACATTATGTGTAATGAGCTTTTACGCGATATAAACAATTATATCGCTTATAATGAAATACGAAATGTTAATACGCACCCCAAAAATACGAACGCGATACAATCTAACAAAGACACTAAAACAAAAGACATCAAAACTTCAAACGCGAAATCGGTAAAATATTTCAATTGTTCGAAGTTAGGTCACTACGCCACACAGTTTCCTGAACCCCAACGTAAAGAGAGATGTTCAGTGTGTAATCGTACTATGCACAAAACCAACGAGTGCCCTAATAAAAATATTCCTAAGACGACAAGTGGCACGGTTAATAAAATTGATGAAAACGTTTCCAATAAAAATGTAACAAAAGAAATTAAGATTAACGAACNAAATATTCCTAAGACGACAAGTGGCACGGTTAATAAAATTGATGAAAACGTTTCCAATAAAAATGTAACAAAAGAAGTTAAGATTAACGAACAGCAAACCCGATCCTTTGTAGATCCGGGTAGCACTCGCACACTTATTAGAGAAACATTTGCTAAACGGGTAAATGGTCGCGTAAACGGTTGTTCGGTGGAGTTAAATGGTTTCGCGGGAGGAAAATATTTATGTACGTCTAAACTTCAAGCTATTATAAACATTGATGGATACGAATACGATATTGATTTGTTAGTAGTCGACGAGGAAAGAATTCCTGAAAACATATTGCTGGGCCGTGATGTGTTATGTCGCGATGACAAACGGCTAGTTATTCATGGGGACAAATGTCACATTGAAAATCAGCGTAGTCCGCCCTCTTTGGACGAAAAAGTAAAAACACTTTTGAAGACTCATCGTCAAGTTTTTGCTGAAACTACGTCGGAACTCGGTAAGTGTGGAATAAATAAAATGCGAATACAATTAACAACGGAAGTACCCGTACGTATGAAGCCATATCGAATAGCATTTGCTAAGCGTCAGATTGTTTCTGATATAGTATCAGAGCTCCTTAAAAACGACATAATACGACATTCAGACTCTCCCTATGCCTCACCGATTGTCTTAGTTGAGAAAAAGAACGGCGAGCACCGTCTGTGTGTTGACTATCGTAGTTTGAACAAGATCACAGTCAAAAACCCTTATCCGATGCCGGTGATGGAGGAGCAATTTGCTCAACTTGCCGGGAACAAATATTTCACGACACTCGATCTGCGAATGGGGTACCACCAAATCGAAATTGACGAGACATCGAAACCATATACCGCTTTTGTCACTACCGATGGTCACTTCGAGTATAATCGAATGCCATTTGGACTAGTTAACGCTCCCGCTATTTTCCAAGAAGTGATGAATGAAGTTGCATCGAAGATGAATCCAGGCGAAGTCTTGGTATATCTCGACGATGTGATAATACCAAGTAGAACCATAGACGAAGGCTTAGAGCGATTGGAGAAATTTTTTCAACTATTACGCGAAAGCAACTTAACTTTACGTTTGTCAAAATGTAAGTTTTTGGCCACAGAGCTTATGTATTTAGGCCACATTATCAACGAGAAGGGGATCACACCTGGTGATCAGAAGGTTGCTGCTATCAAGCAATTTCCGACGCCCTCGACTATCACAGAAGTTCGGCGATTCCTTGGATTGACAGGATTTTTCCGGAAGTTCGTCCAAGACTATTCACTGATGTCGAAACCAATAACATCCCTACTGCGTAAGGACGCAACGAACTTTATTTGGGGAAGTGAACAAGAAAAAGCTTTCACGAAACTCAAAAACATTTTATGCAACAGCCCCGTGCTGGTTTTGTACGACAGTTCCGCCGAACATGAGGTGCATACCGATGCAAGCAGCGTCGGTCTCGCAGGGGTATTGCTGCAGTCCATCGACGGTAAGACATGACAGCCGGTATTTTATTATAGCCGCCATTGCACCGAAGCCGAGAGAAACTATCATAGCTACGAGCTCGAGACTCTAGCTGTTGTTGAGACACTTGAGCGTTTTAGAATTTACCTTTTGGGTAAACATTTCCGTTTAGTAACAGACTGCTCTGCAATTGCGCGTGTAAAAAGTAACAAAGAGCTTAAATCCAAGATTGCGAGATGGTGGTTAAAACTGCTTGAATACAATTTCGAAGCCGTACATCGACAAGGAAGCCGTCTTGCCCACGTTGATGCTCTGAGCCGATCACCAAATGAACCGCCAACCGATGTCGAACCAGCAGGATTCGTAATGCGGGTTATGGCCGATACGAATGACTGGTTATTCACCATGCAACTACAAGACGAGTCTCTACGGGAAATAATAGCAGTATAACACGACGAAAAGAAATCTGTACACGACAAACAACTCAAAACCGAATACGAATTAAAAAACCATCGACTTCACCGACTTACTAACCAGGGGCTAAAGTTTGTGGTTCCAAAAGCGGTAAGGTGGAGAGTTGTTCAGCTTTGCCACGACGATGCTGGGCATTTTGCACTATATAAAACCATAGAACGCATACAGCGTAATTTTTGGTTCCCTAAGATAAGAAAATACGTAAAAGACTACATTGCAGCGTGTGTTGAGTGTTGCTACAATAAGTCTCAGAAAGGTAAGCCTGAGGGCCGACTTCATTACGACAGTGTTGAACCAGTACCATTTAGGCTTATTCATATCGACCATCTTGGGCCGTTTATAAGAAGTAAAAGAGGCAACTCTTACGTTTTGGCCATATCCGATGCTTTTTCCAAGTTTTTGGTTGTAAAAGCTGTTCGTAGTACCAAAACATCTCCCGTTCTCAACGTTTTAAACGAGATGTCGGGTTATTTCGGACTTCCAACAATCATCGTCAGCGACCGAGGGACCGCATTTACGTCCAAACAGTTTGCAGACTATTGCACGCAGAACAACGTCCAGCATATCAAGACAGCCGTCCGTACTCCTCGATCAAATGGCCAAGTCGAGAGAGCGAATCAGCAAATACTTACCTTTCTCCGCACCACGACGGACAATCCAAAAGATTGAGAGATCTTCAATGGACCGTTAACACCCAGAAAAATTCAACGACCGGGTTCTGCCCAAATGAGCTCGTTTTTGATTTTAGACTTCGTGACGTTATTCAAAACCAAATGTTGGCAGCTTTACATAACGATGACCATAACTTGCAACCGTCTATATCTATGGCCGAAAAGCGAGAAGAAGCCGTCAAAAATATAACCGCCGAACGTGAGAAATGGAAGCAGCGTTTTGATGCGAGACACCGTAATCCAACGATTTACGATGAAGGTGATCTCGTTGTCGTTGAAAACGAACCATCCGCCACTGGGGAGTCTTGGAAACTCGAGCCAAAATACCGAGGCCCCTATATCGTAACGAAAGCGCTAGGGAAGGACCGATACCAGATCGAAGATATCCCTGGAATGCAGATAACGTCCAGGAAATTTAGTTCGATATTCTCATCTGATAGAATGAAAACATGGTGTCGCAGTTGCCCTGATCTTGACACCAGCGAAATCGAGGTCGATTCCGATGCAGGAGTGGCCGAGCTGTCACAAGAAGAATAGTTGTGCCTTATAATTATTATATTATAACTTTTTGTAACATTTTCTGACATACATTTTAAATGCAACCCTTCAGGTGCATGCAATACTGTAAGAAAGAATGTATAAGAAGAAGACCTTGGAACGAGAAGTTTTTGCTACAAGCCACGAAAGCGAGAAGACGTATTTTTCCTTGCTCTTCAATAAAACGTTTAATTGTAATACAAATTCAGCCGTCCTCTCGTTTAATTCATTTTAGTTACCCCGGGTGACAATAGCAATATAAAAACAAAACAACAGAGCATTTTGCCCTTGATACCGTTATCCGGGACAAATGCTATCTCCGGCAGGGCGGAACCTTTCTGACATGGAGAAACCCAATAATAATAAAAATAAATTATGTTAGTGTTTGGCTGAGCTTCTCCTCTGATTTGTGACGTGCGCCTGAATGTTGTCACACAAAGGGGAGGGGCACAGTTTTACGCCGACTCCGGTCGGCGATTATATTTTTATTGGAAGCAGTTTTTTTATGGCAGATTACGGTCAGAGGTTTGCTCGAACTCAGGCCCTGCGGAATGGTAGCACACACTGCTCACTGCTACACCACAGTTTTATATATATATTGAGTTATATGTTTAAATCTTTTAGATAGTTGGCAACTCTCTTTAAAATTATTACTTCTGGACACGTGGAACCTCTAAATAGAAGTTTTTATTTTTACCCATGATTCAATAATACAAGGTTGGATAACCTGGCAGTTGTCTCACTCCCGCATTCTGCCTTAGCCTGTGTTGCCTTCTTTTTTGATTTGTTGGAACTACTACTAAAATACAAGGAGAAATCATATATGTAATACTTCTATATTGGCAATAAGCTAACTTCTCAATGTGTAAGCATTCCGAAATCAAAGCCATACAGTCTAGTACCATTTTTGTCAATGTATTGTGTACTTTGGTGCCGTTTTTGTATATGTGTTGTGTACATGTTTATTTATAAACGTATGTGTTCCTTTTCTTTCGTGCGTGTTTATTGATATATCTGTACTGTAGTGTTTTCGGACGGTACTAGCTCTTACTGGCAATATAGGAGTATTACATATATGGGAGAAATATTGTCTTCGTATAAAAAGTTCAACACTGCCGATATTTTCATCGATTGTTTCGTGGAAATTCATTTTCTTATTGGGCAAATTCAAGTAAAAATGGCAAAAAAATCAAGAATAATGGAAATATTTTGAGCTACAACAATAATTTACATATTTATTTGCAGGGTATTGGAGTTATTCATAATTTGTATTCAAAAAGTAGCGTTTTACAACAAGTGCAGGCGTGCAAGTAAGTTTTGCATGCTAGGATCCCTGTGTGACTTCGGTGTCCGTCCACGTTTGCTGGTGCATGCATTTTTACCACTGCAGCGTTTGGGTTGGTCAAATGCAGCCTTTGTATATTTACAAGTATGTATACCACTCCATAAAAGCGAAAGTGGAAATCTTAATAAAGATATTTTCTTGTGCTCGTTGGGACTGATTGCAGAAAAAAGTACACAACCTTACAAAAAATTAAAATTTTTAAAAAACGAAATGTAAATAAATTCTTATATTGAAGACATATTTTTAAAGTTAAACCGATATAATGATTAACAAGACTGATTGGAGAAAAAAGTAAAAAACATTCCGCAAAAATTAGATTTTTAAATATCCAAATGTAATTAAATTGCGATATTGAAGATATAACTTTTAAATGTAACCAATATAATGATTAGCAAGACTGATTGGAGGAGAAAGTAGAAAACATTACTAAAAATTTTAAATTACAAAAAAACCAAATGTAATTCAATTTAGATATTGAACGTTTAATCTTTAAATGCAACAAATATAATAATTTTTAAAAGATTAATTTATATGCATTAAATCAATTGCATCTTTACTATTTGTATAATTCTTCATATAGTCCCTTTGAATAAAGGATTTGTTTGAATTCCATTTATTTTGTTTAATATATCCTGGAATTTCAATGAAGCCATGGTTTATTTTGAATATTTGGGAACATTTCTTCAAAGATTTCAAAGATTTTTCTTTGGCAAGAATTTTATGTGAATATCCATTTATTTCATTTTTAATATTTATGTGGCCATAAAAAGTTAATCCATTGCCTATTGTGTAGATCAGAGGAATCCTCTTTATATATTTAATTAAATTTGTATACAAAAACGCATTTCAGCACTACCAGACTACTTACTTTTCCTACTACCTTTTCACAAAAGGAGATAAAATTGTTACCCCCTTCTCTTTCCTTCTCAAATGCAACCTTACAAGGCAGTAGATTGACACAAATGCCAATATTTATCCAACCTTGTATTATTGAATCCTGATTTTTACCTAGATAAGTTAAGCTGTCCTTCAAAATAGTGCTTCACTCATTAAATAAATTGATGAATTATTATAGTTGACATGAAGCTGTATTTATCAGATACCGTGGTCTTAGCCCTTCAAAAACACGCTTTTTCTATAATTAGGGTTCGAATGATACTATCGATATTGAGTAAGCATCGATACTGAGGGTACAAAAATTAGTACTTTAATACTCTATACCTTATTTGGTGATTTTACTCGATACTTTTCAAAGTACTCGTAGTGTCGAATACTTTTTAAAAAAATACACTTTTTAAATTTTTTCTTCCATTGGCAACCCAATTTTCTTTGCTTATATGGATTACTATCATTCAATTTTGTCCATCACTTAAAATAAACTGAAATTTCGTGTAGTCTGTTGTATAACATAAACCAAATAAGTTAAAGTTTAATAGCCTTATTCATAAAAAATAAAGTAGGTTTAAAGAGCTTAATAAAATGACATTTTCATACATTTTGTAACCTTTTCAACTTTATGTGTAGCCCCTTACCGTTGACTTTTAATTCAAACTTGCACATTATTATACTAAAATTGAATAGGCTACAAAAATGCATACCCAAAAAGTTTACAAAAAACCTTAATACAATTTTAAATTCGTGAAAGTATATAGATATATGTATATGTATGTATGTACGTATGTACATTTATCGTTAAAATTACTTTATACGTGAAAGTAAATTCTGCAATGAAATAAAAATCAAATATTTTAAGTTTGTATTGTTTTAATTTCAGGAAATAACTAGATATACGATTGAAAAATAAAATAATTTTAGTATCACAAAAAACGTATTTAACGAGTTCAATACTGAGTAGTATCGATACTTTTTCCTTGATACTTTTAGAGTATCGATACCATGATCTCGATGCCAGAACGAGTACCCAGTATCGATACTAAAGTCTGAAATTTCGAACCCTATCTATAATAATTTAATATCGTGACTGTTTTTCGCACGTGCGTGGGCTTTCCCTCTTCTAAATGAGGTCTCAATAATTTAATTTGATAACAGATTAAAGGGAAATATCGTGTGGTAACACCAAAATACCTTTGAGATGTATAAATAGAAGAGTTAAAATGTGTTAAAAGTTTTCATCATGGATTTTTTAAACAGCTTTCATTTGATATTTTAATATTTTTCTATCGCGGTTTACTATTTTAGCATATCTATGAGTAGATTTTTTATAAATATTTTTCGCTTCGTTTTAATTAATATTTCGTCGCTGCACCAACAAAAACAGTTATGTGTTTTTTAATAACTTCTCAGGAGAGCAAAAAACTGATTCCTGGTGCCAATAAGCAATATTTTGCAAGTGTATTAAAAAAAAAATTATATTAAAAATATGCTATTGATTTAGGAAAAAAAGTCTATTTTTTTACCAATTACGACATGATCAACATTTGTGCCACTTTAAAGCACATAGCTGTTTTTATACACGATTTAAATTTGCTTTTGGCGGTATGGAATCGTATGCAATTTGTCAATAATATTGCCGTTAGGCCTAGATGCAATGTATAAGTTGAGGACTCGATTATTTAACTGCCCGTTGCTCCTGTTATGTAATGAAAAATAGTCAGAAACGTTTTTATTGGATTGTTGTAATAAAAATTAATGCAAAGTGATGAGTGGACACATACTTTGTACAAACCATGACATTGCCAGAGATGCGAACTGTTTTTTCGGTCAGCGTATTAACTTGACCCAATGCATTTTTTCAAAGTTTCGATAGGTGATATCCAACGAAAGCTCGTATATACAAGAAATAATTTCATACATATGTATACTCTAAATAATTAACCATATAAGGATGTGATGGCCTCGCCTGTCGCATACGACTTATGTAATCCATTGGTGAATATATCGGTGGATTTAATACATTTTCTAATGTAGAGTGGACGGTGTCTACCTCCACGCTTTTTACCTTTGTTAACTGTTGAATTCCAATTGCAAGCGATCAAATTATATAGTAGAATCTATGTCGTGTAAGTGGTATGTGCATACATATGTATGTATGTATTTAGTTGGTTTATAATTATTTTTTACATCGAAATCAAAGCACACTCATCTGCGATCAAAAACAGTTATAAGCAAGTAACCGTGGAAATACAATGCCGGCGAACTCAAGACACCGAAATTACCGCTGTCAAAATTAGAACATCCGCCGGCATATGAAATTGAACACAGCCAAAGCGAAATGCGAAGTTCGCTCGGCGGCGTTTCGTGGCGATAGATTTATTTATATCGCTCTGCTGGGCGATGGGGGAGTATATGCTTTATGTTCTTTTACTTTCAAAGATTTAGAAGAAAACAGCACGTAACACGAATTATTTTTGATGGTTGAAAAATACAGGGATCGATTCATTAAATCTGGCTTAAAATAAAATAATTTATAATAAATCCCCCTTGCCTTATATCTATATTTGTTATCATTCCATCATTTCTAAATATGGTTTCGTTTTTCAAAATATGGTCACCTAACTTATAAGTGCGACGAAATGGTATCAGCTGTTTTTGCTACCGCTCTAATTCTGTTAAATTAGGCGAAATAGCAGGGCGAACGGTGAACGACGGCATCGCCCAATTCGCCGTTCGTCGGGTATTGTGTTTCAAGCATAAGCGTATACCCGTTTTTTTGTTCGAGTATTTCTAGTACTGCGAGCACATAGCTGTTTTTGATCAGTTCTAAACCAAAAGAGATATAAGAAAACGGCAAATGCAGAAATGTGGGCAATAGATAGTGTTAATAAAATATGCAATAATTAGGAGTCGCTTCGACTCCGCACAGCGACGGCCAACGGATGCGCGCACGGCCGCTGTATTACGTTTTAAGCGGCGGCTTAAACATCCTCCCCGCCCTGCAGGAATGCGCTGCTTAAGGTCTTCTGTATCTCTTTTAGCGCGCGGATGATTTTGCCCAGGACGCGGTTAGTCTTGGGAAATTGCGGACAGAGGCCTCGAGTTGAGGACTGCTTCAATTCGCACCAGAAGGTTGCAGCAGTTTTCTTTAGATTGATTTTAAAGCGTTTCACTGCAGATTCCCACAAGCCGCCCATGTGGGGGGCGCTGGGTGGTATATATTGCCAGTTGATGCTTTGAGGCGCATATTTTTTGACAATGTGTGCGGAACATTCGGTAAGGAATTTAACGAAGTCGCGTTCTGGTGCGCGCTGGGCTCATCACTTTTGAGGGGAAACCTCGTCTGCCAACGAAGCGAGCGAATGCTGCTCGAAAAGCCTCGGTTGTAAGATCCGAGCATAGCTCGAGATGCACTGCCTTTGTGGAAAAACAGACAAAAACTGCAACGTATCCCTTGATAAGGGTTGTGGATCTTAGCACCGATGCTTTAGTTTGGAATGGCCCAGCAAAATCTACTGCAGTTGTGGAAAATGGGAGTGAGAAACAGCAGCGCTCAGGGGGTAGAGCGGCCATTATTTAAATGCGCGTTTGTTGCTTGTAAAGCGTGCACACTTTGCATTGAATAATGCATTTTTAATTAGAGGTTTTAGATTTGGTACGTAGTACTCTTGCCTTACCAGTTAGAGCATTAATCGTGTTTCTGCGTGAAGGAGCAGCGAGTGTAAAAACTCCAAATATAGCTGGCAGAACATCGATTCGGTAGGGAGAATTATTGGTTGCATTTCATTAACCCGTAGAAGTCCGTCTTTGTCCAACGAAGGATTGAGAAAAAGAAGGGTACTTTTTTGTTAAGTGGCCTTTTATCTTGCAAAGCGCTTTTTTCGCTCGGAAAATGGCGTGATTGCGCTGCGTTGATAAGACGAATTTTTGCATATTGAAATTCGTTGTGTCAGATGTGGATAGGTGATTGTAGCTAACCCCTTTGATTGGTTGCGGGCATTGCTCACGAAGCGGAACATGTACGCAGTCATGCGTAGTGCTCGAGAGAAAGAAGAAAAGCGATCAAGAAAATCGACCTCTTCTTCGAGCGCATGATGTACCTCCACCTTGCGCTTTTCTGGTGGAGATGTACTGCATGCCGTTGACCTTGGCCATGCATCCATGTGGCAAGAGATCCATTTTGGTCCGTGCCACCAGAGTGGGGAATTTGCCAAGTCCTGCGGTTTGCAACCACGGGTGCCGAGGGCGGCTGGATTGTCTTGGCTGGCAACATGGCGCCATGTACCGGTTGGAAGATATTCACGGATTTGGGAGGTACGATTGGATACATACGTCATACATACATGTACATGGTGGCTTTTCAAGCCAAGCTAGCACAATCTCTGAATCTGACCATAATAATGTGTTGCGCGACTCCAATTTGAGCTGTTTTCGAACAATTGCGACCAGTTTTGCGAGTAAGACTGCACCACACAGCTCAAGGCGTGGCAAGCTTACCGTCTTCAATGGTGCGACTTTGCTTTTTGCAACCAAGAGAGTGGAATATCTTTGGTTGCTAGCATCTACGCGGATGTAAATCGCAGCGTAATATGCTTTTTCTGAGGCATCGCAAAACCCGTGGATTTGGGTATCTTGCCCCGGAGTGAAATTAACCCATCGAGGGATTTCGATGTAGCAGACGGCTAGCAGATTTTCTGCGAACTGTTGCCATTTTGCTAAGGCTATGGGTTTGGCACACTCTTCCCAATCAACGCCATCCAGCCAAAGTTATTGAAGCAGAATCTTTGTTTGAATCGTCACTGGCGACAGCCATCCTGCCGGGTCAAAAAGTTTTGCGACAGAGGATAAATTTTGTCGCTTTGTGACGGCATTCGGTGTCGATACAGGCAGAATGGTGTAGTTATCGGTGAGTGCGTTCCATTGTATACCAAGAGTTTTGGTTGTGGAAGCGCTCTTAAATTTCAAAAAGTTGGAGTCGAGAAGATCCTCCTTTGGAAATTTTTCTAAAATGGCCGGATGATTGGCCGTTAGTTTCTTGAGTATGAAACCAGCTGACTTCAGCGCTTTGATCACTGGCGTTGTCAATATCATGACTTCCGGATAGGATGTTATCCACATACGTTTCGGTTTTAAGTATTATGGCAGTCAAGGGAAATGTCGCTCTCGTGTCATCTGTTAATTGATGCAGGGTACGGATAGCGAGGTATGGTGCACAATTAACGCCGAACGTTACGGTTTTAAGATTATATCGGTGACAGGAGAGTCAGTCGATGTGCGAAATAAGATTCGCTGAAAATCTTTATCGTCCTCATAGATGAGTATTTGACGATACATTTTTTCAATGTCGCCGTTTGACACGAATCTGTGTCCATAGGTCGCTGGTTCAAATCCGGCTCGAAGGACCATGAGACCAGTGAGAGGGCAGGACCAGGATGAATGTATTTGCGTAAAAATTTATTAAAGCAAAAATGTTTTGGGTAGTCGTCGGGGCCAATGATAACCATCAGTTACCACCTCTGCATGGTTGTTAGTCATGCAGAGTTCCTACGGCTTGTAGCGCTGTGGATTTGCCGCTTAAACTCTGTAAGAGTTTTTGGGGGGGTGTGCGTCAAGCGGGAGTGTTGAGCACCGGTTATGTATTCAAGTTAGAAAATTGGGTAGACGCTGTGACCAATGGTAACTCTTGTACCACCTCTGTATACAGAAAGTCATACAGAGCCCCTACAGCTTATAGCGCTTTGGCTCTTGCTGTTTAAAACCAAACCGGAGGAGTGGTGATGCATCAAGCGGGATTGCTGAGCATTATTTGGGGTGCCAGCAATTAACTACTTCGCGAGTATCCGGCTCGAAGGACCATGAATATTCTTACGCTTGGTCCACTTCGCACTCACCTCTTTTGTACGCACACTTGCTTTCCGCTTAAAGGAAACACTAAAGTTTCAATTTTAAAATTTACAAAAAGTTTTATATTGACAACTTCGAGTTCATTCGTATATACATAGGTATATGTATATGTATTTATACACAGAGTTTATGTTAACACTGATTTGAATCTCACGAACTATTTTTGAAGGGCGCGTGCGCGTTGTCCGACTTGAGTAGCTGAACTGCGCTATTAAGTTGCCGCGAGGATGGTAGGCGGCCGTGCGGGCACGGCCGCTGTATTACGTTTTAAGCGGCAGCTTAAACATGCTGTTCAGAAGATATTAATATTGAAAAAGTAAAAAAAAAAATTACTTCAACCTTTGATATCTTCTTTATGTTTTACTTCCGCCATATAATTTTGGTAGGATTGAGAGCAGCACAAAAAGTTCTATCGAGCCACATTTTTGGTTTTTGCATAGCTTGATTGTTGATGTTCTACACTTACATATATGCACGGAACGACCTCGGACTACTTCTGATTAAATCCTGCAGTACGGGAACAGACTAACTGTCGGCAAGTTGGTTGCAGGTTTGTATTATCAAAGACACAAACCAAATTCGGTTAAAAAAGGGTTGCATTCGCATAAACTCCAAATAAAAGAATTGTTTAAGGAGAGTTTGACGAAATTTTTTGTATGGTAAACTCCGAGTTTAAGAGTAGAGTTAAGCGTTAAACTCCAAAATGGCACATAAAACCGAATTATTGGCTCAATGAAAGCGCTTTATAAACACCCACGAGTAAAATAAACCCCTTCAAATTTATTTTCAAACGCAACTGAGGATAGCTTAAATTCGCTTGAACGTATTTGTCACATACTCAGCAAAAAACAAGATTGCCACAGAAATTAAAATGGAATCGAATTAGGCGATGGGAATCGCTTACCCTTTTGATTCATGAAGGCATTATTTTAATATGGGCATGTCATTGGCCGCAAGCCCTTACCCGCAGCATTACCCTCGATGGAAGGGAGAAGGCATGGATAAACAGAATCCAGAGTATCGAACAAAGAATGGCTTACAGAGAAACAAATGTAGAATGCCTAGATAAGTACGTTCTTATATATATTAAATTGAAAACAGAAACTACAGATTGTCTTAAAATTTAATTAAAATTTTTATAAATCAGTTTTTATACATACATACATAGTTTTTTTACATACTAAAGCCAGCTTCTCGGCATAAGCTACTATTCCATACGAACACAGATTTGTATGTATTTAGGTATTTATATCTTAATCGCGAGACAGACGGGCATGCTTATGCAGATAAACTAGCACATAAATGCGCATAATAATTTTGCCCTTACAGACGGAAGTAATGCGGATAAACGAGCCGCAAGGTCGTGGGTTCGAGTCCAATGGCCAGTAGAATTTTCATTTATTTCGTTTTCATTCTTTTTTTATAAGTTCTATATTTTTTACCGGTGCTTTCAAATTATTGCTAAAATAAAGCAACATTAAATATATAAATCAAATTATGTACAAAATGTACAAAAGACATTTTAAAGAGGAAAATTCATGAGTTAAGCAATTAAAGGCTGTTTATGCAAATAAACGAGCCCGTTTGTCAACCGTATTACTTAAAAATCAGTATGTACATATTTACATACATATTTAATTAAACTTGAAATTGTACTTGCTCACTCAGGTACTTCACTTCATTGACTAACTTCAACTTCGCTGTAAATTAAATAAAGCAAAACATGATTTTGCAGCGAAAGTAATAAAATATTATAGATTAATTTACTATGCATTACCAGCAATGCCCAAAAGAAGCAACAAAATATGAAGCCATTATAAGGCAATGCGTTCTAGAGCACGCTACCACTAAAAGCGATTACCGATTTTTTGCTGGGTATATTCACAGATACTAATACATGGAACACCTGCGCATGCGCAAAACGTACATTTGGCTCAAAACTATCTCCAAACACATTGCGCAGATAGGTTACTGCCAATAAAGAAGGATTAAATATATGTTGATAAACAACTGTGATCGAAATTAGTTTTGAAATTGAAATGTGTCGTGTGAATATCTACACTTTCATATTGAAATTGAGAATCGAAATTGCCCAATTTGAAGCTCGTGGAAACGTACTTTTATTGTAATATGAAATTTATCTTATCAATTTATTTAAACTAATATTTTCGAATAGGTGGCAAACCTACTAAAAACATTTATGATTGTAAGCCCTCTTAAACCTCTTTCGTATACTCAATATACTTAAACTGAAATTTTCATTCAGGTGGCAACACTCTAAATTTCTTCTTTCCTAATCCTTTGGGTAGCGATTGCGAACAAACCCGTTGGAGGAATGATCCAATTTGGTCAAGTCGTTTTAAAGTTTTAAGCATGCGAAGAAACCACGATCCATTTTTATATTTATTTATTTACTCCCTGTCCACATTTAGTTCATACAATTCACTATATGTATATTTATATGAACCATTCTGTTTTAAACCGGACGGATTTTGTAAAAATATATGTCATGTGTCCGATTCGCTTCAAATTTTTGTATGGGTTTTATATCTACACTAATATATATTTTGAAAGCCGTTTTTCTGTGTTCGCCAAGCTCGAGAACAGCTGAAGCGATTTTTTTGAAATTTCTGGCACCTACCGCACCCGTCCCACGGATGGTTATAGGCTAAACAAAATACCCAAACCGAATTTTTCATACTGCATATCTTTGGAAGTGTTCATGATCGAGTTCTGGAACTTGGTACGGAGATATACGAAATCAATCGCTTACTCTTGGAGAAAGTTTGGAGCTATCGGAAAAAGGGGCGTGGCACCTCCCATACAAACCGAATTTTTCATACTGCATATCTCTCTAAATGTTCATGGTAGAGTACTGGAATTTGGTATGGAGATATATAAAATCAATCACATACTCTTAGAGAAAAATTTGAGCTATTAGAAAAGGAGGCGTGGCACCTCACATACAAACCGAATTTTTCATAGTGCATAATTCTGGAAGTATTCACGGTAGAGTTCTGGAACTTGGTATGATGATATATGAAATCAATCGCATACTCTTGGAGAAAATTGGAGCTATTGCAAAAGGAGGCGTGGCACCTCCCATACAAATCGAATTTTTCATTCTGCAAATCTCTGGAAGTGTTCATGGTAGAGTACTGGAACTGGGTATGGAGACATATGAAATCAATCGCATACACGTCGAGAAAAATTGGAGCAACAGTGAAACCCGCTTAAGTACCCCGCGCTTAAGTACCTAACCCGCTTAAGTTCCCATCACTTTTGGGCACCGTAAATTTTTTAATGTATTCTGAAATCCCCCTTTTATGTACCCAACCCGCCTAAGTACTACATTTTTCGTACCCCATTTACCATTTTACTTATAATTTTCCCCCTTTAAGTGCTCTTATAAAATTCCTTAAAATATTTACATATTTTGGAATTCAGTGGCAGCGCGTGTACTTCAGCAAAAAACAATATAAAAAATCTACGGTAATTTTTAGCCACTTGAAACTTGGGCATTATTACACTAAAATTGAATGGGCTATAAAACCGTATACTCATACAAAATTTTAACACTTCTGAAAAACAAGTTTGAAACCTTCATGATTTTTTTCAGTGTTCTGCAAAATTTTAAGCTTATATTTTAAGTTTGTGTGGTATTTGTTAGGAAATGAATTTTTTTTAATTGAAAAATTTTAAAAATTAAAAAATTAACACAACTGGCAAAAAAATATAATTTTAAATTCGTCCCGAAATAATATGCCCTGTTTGTGTGTATGTACAAATATATATAATCAATGACCTTTTAATTTAATTCTTGTGAAAATAACATAACATTGCTTTATCTGTTTTTTTTTTTTTAATAAAAATTTATATGTTTACTTGCTTAAATAAGGCTATCCTGGTTTTAAATTAGGTATACTTCATTAAATGTTCATGTTTTATTCAAGGACTTTTTTATGTAAGTTAACAAGAACATCACAAATTATGTTCGCTTAAGTACCCCCACCGAGGTATTTAAACGGGTTCTTTTAAGTACCCAACCCGCCTAAGTACCTTAAAAAGCTGACATTTTTCGTGAGATACTTAAGCGGGGTTTACTGTATTTAAAAAGGGGGCGTGGCACCTCCCATACAAGCCGAATTTTTCATACTGCATATCTCTGGAAATGTTCATGGTAGAGTATTGGAATTTGGTATGGAGATATATAAAATCAATCACATATTCTTAGAGAAAAATTGGAGCTATTAGAAAAGGAGACGTGGCACATACAACCGAATTTTTCCTACTGCATAATTCTGGAAGTGTTCATGGTAGAGTTCTGGAACTTGGTATGAAGATATACGAAATCAATCGCATACTCTTGGAGAAAAATTGGAGCTATTTTAAAAGGGGGCGTGGCAGCTCCCATACAAACCGAATTTTTCTTACTATATATTTCTGAAAGTGTTAACGGTAGAATACTGGAACTTGGTATGGCGATATATGAAATCAATTGCATAATCTTAAAGAAGATTTCGGATTATTGAAAAAGGGGGCATGGCACCAAATTTTTCATACTACGTATCTCTGCAAGTGTTAATGGTAGAGTACTGGAGCTTGGTGTGCAGATATATGAAATCAATCGCATACTCATGAAGAAAGATTGGAGCTATTGGAAAAAGGGCGTGACCGCTCCCATACAAACCTAATTTTTGTACTGCAGATATTTATGTATATGAAATCAAGCCCATACTCATGGAGAAAAACGGGAGTATTTATATTTTAACGAAATTTTTTGCGTGTACTTGAGTGGCTATCTGTGTGGTTCAGTTTCACAATTTAACTCGCCAGTTGGAGCTGTAGTTGAGTTAAATAATTAGATTAAATCGACCTGTTGCACCATTTAGAATATCGAACTGTCCTGTGTTACGATTGGCCCAATGAATGTGATTTTGCAATACATGTTATTATGCGTTTAAGCTTTTAAGGTGTTTCGTCTGAAAGAAGTACATATATGTATATTGCATTTCTGTAGAACAATGATAAACGCCCATGTTGAAATTGCCACCAACTATACTATAGAACCGGATCATTGCTGCCGCCAGGGAGTGAAGAGGAACATTTTTTTAAAATTTATTTCGTTTTGCGACGACCCGTGGTATGAAATCCTTCTCAATTGGAGAACTTCCTCACGGGCATAACACATTCGTTAGGTTATTTAAGGCGGCAAATGACCACCAAACCATAATCTTAGCAGAAGAATGTGCCAATGAAAACCGAAAACGTGAATTCTTGGTGAAAACGTTGGGCCAAAAAGTTACAATAAAAAAATAATAATTTTGGACGTGACAAAGTTCGCCAGATCTGCTAGTATGAAATAGTCTAACACGGATTCCAGGATTTTTTTTTCCTCCTTCGGAGATATGATCTGTCTAAGTTCGAATTTTTTCGTGATTCTGACCATTCATGTACTTCTTCAAATCGTTATATCTCGGGATCTACTCATCACAGAGACTTCATCTTAACGTCGTTTTAAAGCTAAAGGAATGGACTTAACATTTCTATATACCTTAGGTATTTTTTTATGCGGTACATGCGTTCCTCAGAGAGCCGCATAAAAAAAAATCCGCATAAAAAGTTCTTTACTTTCATAGAAAAAAGGGAATGCGTTCCAGCATTTTCAAAAACCGCATAAATTCAGATACTCCATGTAAAAAATTCTAAAAAACACATAAAAAAATCCAGTGCGGCAATATTAACCAAAAAAATATATTATTTCTTCACGTCAACACTTATTATTCCATGTAAAACCTAACATTAATGAAATACATAAAATTTTAACTGTATTTTAACCAAAAACAAAAGAAAAATACCTCAAGACCTAAGATGGTCAGGATTGTCCTAAATCTATCTTAGCTATTAACAGTTGAACTTTTTGAAGTTGATTTGCATAGTCAAGACTAGTAAATTTAAAATTACGCCATCGTAATCCTTGTTTAATTCTCTAAAAAACATGTTTAAAAAAATGGGCGTTTTATAAAAAACTATTCTTAAAATAATTTCTTTATGACGAGATGGTTTATTTTGTAATTTGTTTTCGAAAACCTATGTGAGATATATTTAAAAATCGGGTTTTCGCAAAAGTTTAAATTTTATTGCGGATTCCGATAGAATGGCTATCCAGAAATAATGTTTGTACACGTGATTTTTCTTTAAGGCGACAAACCCCTAGAAATGGGCGTGAGAATTGTAGAACTTAAATTAGAAACACGAAGAATTTATTGCAGATTTCGGCAGAATATCCCTTCGTTAACAACATTTGTTCCACAATATAGATATTCCGCCGAAATCCACAATAAAATCTAAATTTTTGATTTTTGGTTTTAAGATTGCCACCCCCATTTGTAGAAGGTTCTTTGATTAAAAGTTGTGGAACATATGCTGTTAACGAATGGATATTCTGCTGAAATCCGCAATAAAATTTTCGATTTGCCAACTTTAGTCCTCCAGTTTCCACGCCCATTTCTAGAGGTTTCAAAACACACGATCATAAAGTGTAGTCTGAGAACCTCATTATTTATGCAGTAAACTAACATAATTCTTAAATATTGTTTTACATACTTAAAAAAACATATTTTTTTGAAAAAAAAAAACAATAAAGACTTAGCCAGATTAAAAGAAATGTGTAAAATATTCACCTTTTCGTCACAACACAACGCCATTTCCCATGCAAAACGTATGTGCATATTTTAATTTACTTTATTTTATTTTACAGTAAAACTCGCTTAAGTACCTCACGAAAAATGTCAGCTTTTTAAGGTACTTAGGCGGGTTGGGTACTTAAAAGAACCCGCTTAAGTACCTCGATGCGGGTACTTAAGCGGACATAATTACTGATGTAGTTACATCTTCTTGTTAACTTACATAAATACTTGAATAACAACAGTTAATGAAGTATACATAGTTTAAAACCAAAATCGTAGCATTATATAAATACATAAACATGTAAAGAAAAACTTTATTAAAAAAATATTTAGTGCAATGGTATATCATTTTTACAAGAATTAAATTGTTTAACAAGTCCAAGTTGGACATATCATTTTGTACCAAATTCACAATAATATTGTTTGCCACTTATGTTTATTTATTAATTTTTAAGATTTTTCAATCAATTAAAACGCAGTTCATTCCCTAACAAATACCATATAAACCTAAGCTTAAGATTTTGTAGAACGCTAAAAAAGAAATCATCATAATTTCAAACTTTTTTCTCAGGAGTGTTTTTTAAGTATACAGTTTTTTAGCCAATTCAATTTTAGTGTAACAATGTGCAAGTTTCAAGTGGCTAAAAGTTACCGTTGATCTTTTAGAATTTTTTTACCGAAGGTGTGTGGCGCTGCTACTGAATTTATAAAATAATAATAAATAAAATTGTAAATGGGGCATGAAAAATTGAGGTACTAAGGCGGGTTGGGTACATAAGCGGGGAGGTACTTAAGAGAGGGATTTTCTTCAGAATACATTAAAAAATTCATGGTGTCAAATTGTAATTTTACTAAAAAAGCCAAAACTAATGATAAAAAATGTAAAAGTTAATCAAAACTCTACTGGCGTGGGATTGGAACCCACGAACTGGCGGATCGCTAATCCGCATTACTGCCGTACTTGATCACATCACACACATGACTGACAAGGAGTTTTAGTTCGGATTGAATTTCGACCCTACGGTGGTCAGGCTTTCGATGTGTTCTCCTTGTATAAAAAACATACATATGTATATATGTATCTACATCAAAGCACAAACAGACGGCAACGTTGATCCGGATAAACGGCGTAGTTGATGTGATCAAAATTGCACTCTATATTCCGTGTGAGTAAGGCTTCCTGCGCCAGTAAATCAATAGGGTGCAGCCCATATATTTTACTTTTTAATAATTTGAACGATATTTACATTTTGCAATGCAGTTTGCTTTTACAGAATATGGTGAAAATAACAAAACAATAACTTGAAATTTTAGTTCCCGTGGAGTACGCGCTTTTGGCTAAACAAAAGCGAACACTAATTGCAAATTTTTTCCTTTATCAACTGAAGAACCTCTTTGAAGACTAATGACACGCGAAATGTCTCAAATTGAAGTCATTGCTGTGGCACTTCTGCGAAAAGAAGAGGTGTGCAAGCTTTTAGGAGCGGAGATATTGAAGTTGAACGAAGTCGTTCCTCTGTTTATTAACCAATTATCCTACAACTTCTCTTGGAAGTCTGGAATATGCTTTGAAAGTGAACACAAAACGATAATAAAAGAAAAACCTTGAAAGCATCTGATCCAATACTTTTCGTGTAAAATCCTATAAAAATGTCAAACAGCAAAATTACTCTCTGAAGTGAGAGTAAAACGTGACTAACAGCAAAAAGTACGGAAACAAAAAAGCATTTTTCCTGTAAAAATGTCAACCAGTGATCGCTTGACACTTTTCATGATTTTACCAGAAGAAAAAGTTCGGGTAAAATCCTACAACTTTATTCTCTACACAACTCTCAAAAAATCGCTCTCACTTACAGGATTTTGGAGGAGATTGGAGTACGGGATCATTTTTCCTGTAGCTTCCTGCAACTTCGTATAAAAACCTGAAATTTCATGGAGGACTTGATCAGAGCTTATTTGTCTTGCATGCGGAATATGAAAAATGTGAAAGTGATATGAGCAAATTCTCGAAGAGCTGAAAATGCTTGCATATTATCAAACTGACGAAAGCGGTGCTATGATGACTCATGCTTACGAAGTAATACCAAAGTACTGCACATTAACACTGGTATATCTCGATAAAGAAAAGTCGAGTCGCAACAAACGAAAATGAGGTTTCAAGGGAAAGAGCTAAATGATGCCCTAAGTAGAAACGAGCAAAATAATTTTTTGTTGTAATAATATAACTTCAAATATCCCCAAAATCCGTCGTTTTGGCACTTTGAGGTTAGGATATCTCAAAATCCTGACAAGAAAAAGAAATTCTTGGAAAATTGGATTTAGCACCAAAAAGTCTCGAAAAAAACCATGTGTTTTGCTCAGGTGGTAAAAAAAGTAAAAATTTGTCAATGTAATCCAATTTAAATTTTTTTATAATGTTTTTTATGTGCATATGTATGTACGATACACTAATTTAATACATTCAGTATAATTTATTGAACGGCCGCTGTGGTGTAGTGGTAAGCAGTGCGAGCTTCCACTCCGCAACGCCTGGGTTCAAACCCTGGTCAAAGCAACATCGCATAAATATAGAAAAAAGGTTTTTTCTTAACAGCGGTCGTCCCTCGGCAGGCAATGGCAAACCTCCGAGTGTATGTCTGCCATGAAAAACAGCTTCTCATCAAAATACAATCGCCGTTCGGAGTCGGCGTAAAACTGTAGGTCCCTCCGCTTTGCGTGACAACATCAAGGCGCACGCCACAAATCGGAGCAGAAGCTCGGCCAAACACTAACATATTATTATTACTAGTGAAATTCAACCGCTAAAATTAAGGATAGTTTATGTGGGTTGAGTTGAGCTGAAATAAAATTTGTTGGAATGGGTTAAGTGGAGGGGAGTTTAGCTTAGTACTTAGCATAACATAACATAGAATAGCATTAGATTCAATAACATAACATATGTAGTATAACACATCACAATATAACATCGCACATTCTTCAGTTGTATTTCCTTTTTATCCCTATCACTTTCTTCCTCTCTATCTTTGTCTCTATCGCTTTTAATGTTTNACCAAAAGGGTACATTGTACATGTTCAAGTTCATGTCCATGTTCATTTTCATGTTCATGTTCATGTTCATATTCATATACATATTCATATTCATCTTCATCTTCATCTTCATCTTCATCTTCATCTTCATCTTCATCTTCATCTTCATCTTCATCTTCATCTTCATCTTCATCTTCATCTT
>NW_016158655.1:91709-101943 GCF_001687245.7 Rhagoletis zephyria
ACATGTATGGCATTGGTATTGGTGTGACTTTTGAATTGATTTTTTCGCTCTATTTTAAACTAATTTGAAATTTTAAAAATTGCCTGCACATCAGCATCAAAATACCTTTCTAATGATATATAATTGTTTATACCTTAGAAGTACAGTTTAGCCGTAAAAGGGGTGTAAAGGAAACATGATTGTCTATTTATATAATTGATTATTATTATTATTATTGAATACTGAGTTTTTCACAAAGCTTTGAAATTTAAATTTGTGAATTTTATTGCTATATAAACTATAATTTTTTTAAACATTAGTTAAATCAAAGAACGTAAATCTATAAGAGGAGACAACACGTTGTAATTGTAGCGAGTGTGAACATCAGGAGCGTGCCTTCTCTTTTCATCCAATCACAAAACGTATTACGGCAATATTTATTTGATAAAATAATGGAAGACCGTGCCTGATAAAAAATAAGAAGTTCACATTAAAACATATTTATCTCAAAAATGCGTGAAGTCCTACAAATGTTTTAAGCGTACTAATATATAAAGCCTTTAGTGATGAAAATTTGCAATACTTTCCAGTATCGATCGATACTCGATTCTTTTACATTATTCCGCTAAAAATGCCTTGTACCAAAACCGATAAAAATCTTATGACTTTTATCCTTATGTTCTTACGCATAGTGACTCTTTTTTGGTAAAAATGTTTTCACTCGAAAACATTGCATAGAAACTACTGAACTGCTGTTGAAGCTTATTGTTACACTTATAGCCCAATTCTGTATCGGTGACAAAAATTTTTTTACTGACAAATTTAAACTTGTTCATATGTATATTTTTCCGTAATAAAAACTGTGACAAGAATTTGTCAGTGATAGAGAATATAACCGTTATACTTACCATAAATAATTTTCAACTATTTCAGCTATTTGGGGATATATTTTTCCTATTCTTTCCACCACGCGAGCGGATATCGATGTCCTCCAATAAATATTCTTGAATATATTGATTACCCTCGACTATGGCAGACGCTAAAAAACTTTTGTGAGCTTTCTTAAATTTTTGATGAAAATCACTCCAAAGAGAATTGCCGTTTTTTGATCCACATTGTGTTCCGGTAAATTATCTTTTCGAAAACTGATTATACACTGCTCCTCAACCATTCTCAATTTAACCATTGTAAATTTTGCAACCCGTTACTTTGCTTTGGCGACGCTTGTTATGAAAATATATTTTAACGATGATGTTTGAGTATCGAAGTATCGACTCATCGAATACTCAAATTGCTCAACAGTATCAAATACAAACTATTCGATACTCGATACTTTTCACATCACTAAAAGCCTTGCGGTTTTGCTAACACAATCCATCGAGTGGGGTCTTTTATGACCCCAAATTTAAATTAATTGCATTTACCCCCAAATTTAAATTAATTGCATTTACGATACTTTAGTTTTTATTATCAAATTTCTATAACAAACATTTTATGTACATATATTTAAATAAAAAAACAAATTCAGTTATTTAACAATACTAATTTTGTTTACGCTAGCCCCCTTCACCTTAAGTATATTTATTGATTAGAGAATTTCACTTGCAGATGTCGCTGTGATCTAAGCGGGAACAGTTACTCGTTACTCGAGTTCCTTTTTCTCGAGTCCTGTTACTCGCCTCGGATGTTGGGTTTCCCCTTCCGCGATCACCCAACACTCTGTTCCTCATCATCAATCTATTTTTATAAATTTTTATTACAGCATTTTTTTTTATATACACATATATATATAATAAAGTGGCCGTTAGGCACTCATATATATATACATATAATTGTGAAAAGTGTGAAGTGTTTCATTTCATTTTGAGCGAATTTTTTGCGGTTTGATTCAACCTCGAAGGACTTTAGGGATTCGGCACCTCCTCGACCCTCGTTTGCCGCGGAATTCAAGAGGAATTCCCGGCCCCCAATTCACCCCGTCCCGAACATGGTCCTTCGAGCCGGATAGGCTTGAAGTTTTTCGTGGTTGACCCACATTTGTCTAAAAATAAAATAAAAGCGAAGAATTCGAACAATTTTCAAATATAAACATTTTTTGATAAACTGCCAAGTTGCCTTCATAAAGGAGAATTTTGATCGCGCCCCCCGTTAACACGTTTTTTATTTTCTTTTACACGTCGAATCGTGTGCAATTAAACATATCTTAAAGTTTTTTATATTGCATTCATTGGTGAAACCCGCCACCAACTTTTGTTTTTATTACATTCATTGGTGAAGACCCCCACTAGTTTGACGTTTCCGAACGCTCCCAAAGAAAAAAATAAAAATAACCAAAACAAATTTTAATCGAGCTCTTTGCAAAAACGCGTGTTTTTTTGTGATTTCTTTGGGGAAAATACGCAAGTAATAAGATTCTTGCCGAAAATTATTTCATTTTACGTGTAAAATACGTACAACCCCACTAATTAGCAAACGTTGCTAAAACGCATTTTTTCCTTGTGCTTGTGGGTAAATACAAGCAAAACAGTGTCAAAAACAACCTTAAAAACCCCGGTAAGTTGCCATAAATCTCGTTGGAGTGGTTTTCCAACCATTTGGAGCTGGAGTGGAGCAAAGGGCGTCAAGTGGCCCCATCGACTGGAGTACCACCAGCAAAACAAATTTTGAACGAGTATCTGAAGTAGTAAGTAGATTTGTAATACTAATTGGGTTTATTTGTAGAAACGAAGCAGCTAACAAGTGTTGAGGCAGTTGCAAAAGCCAAAGCAGCCATAAATTTGCCAGTGCTCCAGCAGCAGCAACTGCAACTCCAAATTTGTGAACGCTCCAGCAGCAGCAATTGCTACTACAAATACAACAAGGCCCCCACCAAGTGGTCCACCGCGATAGCAAGTTCGCAGCAGCAAGGCCCCCACCAAGTGGTCCACCGCGATAGCAAGTTCGCAGCAGAAAGGCCCCCACCATGTGGTCCACCGCGATAGCAAGTTCGCAACTGCAAGGCCCCCAAGTGGTCCACCGCGATAGCAAGTTCGCAACAGCAAGGCCCCCAAGTGGTCCACCGCGATAGCAAGTTCGCACCAGCAAGGCCCCCACCAAGTGGTCCACCGCAATAGCAAGTTCGCAACAGCAAGGCCCCCAAGTGGTCCACCGCGATAGCAAGTTCGCAGCAGCAAGGCCCCCACCAAGTGGTCCACCGCGATAGCAAGTTCGCAACAACAAGGCCCTCAACAAGTGGCCCACCGCGGGAGAACAGCCCCATTAGTGGCCAACAGAGTAAGCTGCAAGATAAGGTAAGCCGTTTAGATTTGGCACGTATATTCGCGAAGGGGTGAGGAAATTGCATAAGGCCGTGCGTGAGTACCATATTCACCCCCTCCATATATATATATATTTTTTTTTTAATACGTATATATATTTCTGAAATTTAAACGGTATCGGTGTAGGATAATCCGTTCCTTTTCGCGAAATTCGAGCGGTAAAGTGGTGGAGGAATAGCGGAAATTCCTTTGAAATACCGTATCCACACACCGTTGTGTATATACGTATATTTAAGAATAAAAAAAAGAGAAAAGAAAGAAAGAAGAAAGTGAAATTGTGCCACGGATTGCGGGACTCAGCGTCCGTTACAAAAAAGGTGTTTTTTTTGTGTTTTTGAGAAAAATCAAATTAAGTCGTCGAAGTTTCGACAACCTCAATTATTGAATTTGTAGTTTCTTTGTTATTACATAAATTAAATAAAGATTTTTTTTATACATTTTCTCTGAGTTTTCCTGCGTTGTCAGTTGTACGTTTTATACCGCGCCACCTGTAAAGTGTTTGACGTGAATTCTTAAAGTATTGAGCAAAAGTGGTTGAGGCAGAAAGACCGTAAACGGGCCACATTACATAGATTCGTTTTCACATAAGAATCCCTCAGGTTGTGCGGTACACTGAGAGAAAACTCTTTTGATATAATACAAATAAGCCGTGGAACCTTGCGAGTCATAAGTAAGTTTGTTTGAATTAACAAAATAATCGAATATAGTTTGTATATATTGANACTAACGACGGTTTCGCGACTGCTTGGCAAAATTTATCCGACCGCTATGAAAATAAGAGGATAATGGTTAATAGCCAATTAAAAACGCTCTTTAACCTACCATCGGTAACGAGTGAACGCGGGACGGAAATTAAAAATTTACAGCGGGCAGTTAATAATTGTATATCCGTTTTAGAAATGTACGGGATTGATATTGAGAACTGGGATGCGATCTTTGTGTTCTTAGTATCGAGTCGGTTACCGGATACCACGCTGGCGTTGTGGGAACAAGGCATTGTGAGAAAGGCGGAAATTCCAAAGAGGGAGGAATAAGATAGCTTTCTCACAAGTCGGTTCCAGACGTTAGAAACGGTGTCCGATNAGGAATTAGACAGCTTTCTCACAAGTCGGTTCCAGACGTTAGAAACGGTGTCCGATATCCGAAGTGCACGAGCAGTAAAGCCTGTACCTAATCGCCAACCCGCAACGACGTACGAAAGGAAGGTGTCGGCACACCACGGTCAGTTTTCGCAGCCCGCATGCAGATTATGCCCCGAACAATCTCATGCACTAAAGGGCTGCCCCAAATTTCTGGCAATGAAAGTTGAGGATCGCCTCAACTTAGTCAGAAAACACAACTTCTGTATGAACTGCCTAGCGCATTCACACATCGCGAAGGATTGCAAGAGTCGGTTTAATTGTTGGAGCTGTCATCAGAGGCATCATTCACTACTACATCGAACTATGAGGCCAGAGCCCTACTGGATTCTGGATCAGAGGGAACTTTCATCACGGAACGACTTCAGAGACTCATCAGGCTGCCAACACGTGCGGTTGATACGCAGGTATCGTGCATAAATGCCACGGTATCGGCAAATGTGCGAAAAGACGCGCATTTGGCTATAGGTTCTCCTGTAAACCCCCAGTTTAGAATCGAGGCAAGAGGTCTGGTTCTACCCCAATTAACAGGAAACCTCCCGAAGTTTACAGTGGATCAAGTGCATCTTGATTCACTACCTCCATTAAGGCTAGCCGATGTCAACTTCTACAGGAGTTAGCAAGTGGACCTAATTCTTGGAGCGGATGTCTACCCAGCGGTTATAAAGGAAAATGTGCAACGGAATGTTCTGGGATCATTTGTAGCGCAGGAAACGGTATTTGGCTGGATTTTGACGGGACCAGTACCACCCACGACCACAAGGAGTTTCACTACTGCTGTGCCTTATGGCACAGAAACTCCAACCCCCCAGCTAACTCGGTTTTGGGAGTTAGAAGAAGTTTCCACCAAAAGGAAAATTACCCCTGAAGAGGTGAGGAGTTGTACTCAAAGACGACGACGAGGAATGATCAAGGACGGTATGTGGTGGCTCTACCTTTTCGTCGAGAATTCCCAGACGAAATTAACCTCGGCTTTTCAAGGACTGGAGCAGCACGGCAATTCTTGCGCAGCGAGGCGGGTTATATCAGGAAACCAGAGTTGAAAACGGAATACGAACGGGTTCTGAAGGAATATACCGAGCTCAACCATATGTGCCCCGTGAGGAAAACAGCGCAACAACCAGCACACAGGCCGTATTACTTACCACATCACGCCGTCGTGAAACCGGACAGCATAACAACGAATTTGCGAGTGGTGTTTAACGCGTCTTGTCCCACGTCAAATGGAGTCAGCTTAAATGACATCTTATATCCCGGGCCTATTCTGCAAGCGGATTTGGTTTGCTTCCTTTTAAAGTGGCTCTTATTCAAATACGTATTTAATGCAGACATCGAGAAGATGTATAGGCAAATTATGCTCCATCAGGAGCATACCCCATTTCAAAGAATTCTTTTCAGAGAATCCCCGGTCGAAGAACTTAAGGATTACGAACTTAAGACCGTGACGTTTCGAGTAAACTGCGTTCCATATTTGGCAATAAGGACGCTACACCAGCTCGCAGATGATGTGAAAACGAGATTTCCACTGGCAGCAAAGATTTTGAAGCAGTATATGTATGTCGATGACGTCCTGGCTGGAGCCCACGATTGCACAACTGCAATTCAAATGCGAGATGAGGTAACTGAAGCTCTTAACACCGCCAACTTCCCCCTAAGAAAGTGGACTTCGAATTGTAAGAAGATTTTGACAGGACTACACAAGGCGNATGTATGTCGATGACGTCCTGGCTGGAGCCCACGATTGCACAACTGCAATTCAAATGCGAGATGAGGTAACTGAAGCTCTTAACACCGCCAANGCTGGAGCCCACGATTGCACAACTGCAATACAAATGAGAGATGAGGTAATTGAAGCTCTTAACACCGCCAGCTTCCCACTAAGAAAGTGGACTTCGAATTGTAAGAAGATTTTGGCAGGACTACCCAAGGCGCACATATACAAGGAGAATTTCCTGGAGCTTGACGACATGAGTGAGACAAAAATGTTGGGGATCCGTTGGAACGCGGTACATGACATGTTTCACTTCACCGTACAGCCGATCCCCCGGAAGCAGGAGTATACCAAACGAGAGGTTTCATCCTGCGTGGCAAAATTGTTCGACCCAGCTGGATGGCTCGGACCAATTGTAGTGGTAGCAAAGATCTTCATGCAGGAGATCTGGCTTACCAAAATAGACTGGGATGACAGTCTACCCCGAAATTTACTGCTACGTTGGGAAACGTTTCTGGATAACTATGAGCATATTCAGAAGATAAAAATCCCTCGATGGACCCATTTTACGCCATGGGACGAAGTGGAGTTCCATGGATTCTGCGATGCCTCTGAAAAGGCATATGCAGCCGCACTATATATTAGGGTACGCGATCGCGCATCAAACAATGCGCCCCACATAAACTTGCTGGTGGGTAAAACTAAAGTAGCACCAGTAAAAACGAGGTCTCTCCCCCGGTTAGAGCTCTGCGGAGCATTATAACTGGCCGAACTAATTAATACTTTTATTCCGCAGTTTGAAGTCACGCAGCCAGTAATATACAAATGGACCGACTCNCCCCGGTTAGAGCTCTGCGGAGCATTATTACTGGCCGAACTAATTAATACTTTTATTCCGCAGTTTGAAGTCACGCAGCCAGTAATATACAAATGGACCGACTCCACGATCGTACTCTCGTGGCTTAGGAAACCGGCATGTACATGGACAACGTTTGTAGCTAACAGAGTCGCAAAAATTGAAGAGCTGGTTGGAGTATCAGGGTGGAATCATATGGACTCTCCAGCGGAATCATGTGGATAATCCAGCGGATCTTGGCAGCCGAGGCGTGTCCCCCCAGGATTTACTCTCAAACACTCTGTGGTGGTATGGACCTAAGTGGTTGGAGCAATATTCATCTACTTGGCCCCACCAAACCAATAGAAATCCATTAGAAACCGACCTGGAGCAAAAAATGGTACGGGCTCATGCGGCAGGCATCTCCGAGGAAACGGACATTCTGGAGCGGTTTTCATACTTCTCGCGAGCCATGAGAGTAATTGCGCGAATTTTCCGATTTTTTAGAAAAACTCATCCGGTGCATAAGTTGGCCGCTAGTGACGAGACCGACGAAATAACCTCCGATGAAATCAAGCAGGTAAAATGTCGTCTCATCCTTATTGCACAGAGGCATCACTACGCAGATGAATACAGGGCCATCAACGCTTCAACGCCAATCAACGCGAAAAGTTCTCTTCGCGCTCTCAACCCCTTCCTCGACAGGAACGGAGTTATGAGGGTAGGAGGACGACTGGCGTTAACGAACTTACCTTACAGTGAACGGTATCCAATAATTCTCCCGTACGACTGCCAGTATTCAAGATTGCTCGTAAGATTCACTCATCTGATTTCCTTGCATGGAGGAAACCAGCTCATGTTGAGAATTCCGCGGTCCGAACACTGGATAGTGCGAATGAAAAACTTGATTAAAAATTCAATTCATAACTGTAAGGTTTGTGTTATTTACAGAAAGAAGGCGCGGGAGCAGTTGATGGCAGCGTTACCACCGGAACGAACTGAGGTATCCAGACCCTTCACCAACACTGGAGTCGACTTCACCGGTCCTTTCGAAATACGGAGTTTCACGGGTCGAGCGTGTCGCATTACCAAGGGCTATGTCTGCGTTTTCGTCTGTTTTGCGACAAAAGCAATACACTTGGAGGCCACCAGCGATTTGTCCACCGCCACATTTTTAGCAGCTTTTACGCGTTTCGTGTCTAGACGCGGCTGCACGCAAAATGTGTATTCGGACAATGGAACCAACTTTGTAGGGGCAAATAAGGCATTGCGACAGGATCTAAAACTCTTTGTCTCTGCAGCGGCCAACAGCACAACCCAGACATACGCTCATCAGGGCATTACGTGGCATTTTATACCTCCAGGAGCACCTCACATGGGAGGGCTCTGGGAAGCGGGGGTAAAAAGCTTCAAAATGCATTTCCGGAAGGTAGCAAATAACATGCGTTTTACCATTGAGGAGCTCTCCACGCTTCTGGAAAGAATCGAATCTTGTCATAATTCACGACCAATCAGCCCCATCTCTGAGGACGCGGAATCAATGGAGCCTCTAACCCCAGGACACTTCTTAATTGGCACCCCGCTACTGGCAATTGCTGAACCCGAAATTAAGGAGAACCCGATGTCTATTGTCAACCGGTGGCAAAAGATCAAAGCAATTCACCAAACATTCTGCAGAAGGTGGAAAGCAGAATACCTGAAGGAGTTACAGAAGAGAGTGAAATGGCACTCCCCCAGTCGTCGTCAAAGAGGATAACCTCCCCCCAAATGAATGGCGACTTGGCAGAGGAATTAGGGTCTTGTCAGGTCAGGACAGCCGAGTACGAGTCGTAGAAATACGAACGGCACGCGGAATCATAACTCGACCACTTGTAAAAGTGGTACTTTTGCCAGATTGACAAACCAAAGCAATAATCGTATCTCTCTTTACAGAACTCAATAACGCAAAATGGTACGTGCAACCAAAAGCAACACCCAAACTAACAAGGGCCAATACCGCTGCCCAGTGTGCCGCAGCAACCACCGCCTGGCTTTTTGTCGCGAGATGCGCAGGATGGAACCGGCCGAGAGACTGCGTGCTGTCCTCGTGCACCGCCACTGCGCCAACTGCCTGTCGGCGACGAATTGCGCATCCCCTCGAAAATGCGAGCATTGCCGAGACCGGCACCATAGTCTCCTCCACTTGGGCGAGACACCCCGGGGCGAGGAAGACTTGCCGCCCGTACTGGAAGAGCCCGAACCAAGACAGAGGCGACCGTTCCGTCCGTACAACATCCGGCCATTAGCCGAAACGAGCGACGAAGGCGAGGTGCTGGAAATCGACACCGATGAAGAAGACCTCCAACCAGCATCGGATGATGGTCCCGAGCTTAGCGCACCGCCGGCATTCAGACCTGCTCTGTCGGGTGTCCGGTCGGTAGTGCAGCGAGCCCCAGCAACGAGGTCTGAAGGGTAGTGTTGTTAAGTGAAAAAACTGCTCAATTGTGAATTGTTAATGGAAAAGTGGAGAGGGAAATATTTGTTTTCGTATATACATGGTATATATTTTAAAGAAGTATATATATTACGCGAATACCTCACATAATTACTAATTTCTATTTTTTTTAGTGTCTACATCCCGTTGAACTAATCACATGTTTCTTGCCAGCTACCGGCAGGGTTGCTTAAGTAGCTAAAAGGAAATTTTACCCGAGTGCAGCGTTCTTTTGTCGCTCGCTTAAAAAAAAAATGCAGCTATAGTTACAATACAAATTCTGGCACTGCACTGAACTCAAACCTTTTACCGACAAACATAACAGAAGACAGACATAGCATAAGAGGAATCAGTACGGCAAGCAAAAGCAGCGTTAAGAGTGTCGGGATTAATTGAACATTCACGACAGTCACTGACATGCACATGACGAATTTTTATATTACTCCACAAAACATTATTCCGGAGAAGAGGGTTTAGCATTTTCGAGAAGTACTTACGGTTTTCACGCCTAAATAAAGGCCAGTATGCAGCTCTCAAGAAAAGCAAAAACTCCATTAAAAATTACGCACAGGAAATAGGTAAGAAATTATCTTGGGTAAAATATCCTTAAAGCAGTACGCAGTTCTCAGAAATTTGCTCGCTTTCTATTGTGGTTTTCTAAAATTGTTGGTGAAAAAGATCACAAGGCAACCCATGTTGCAACATTTATGCCCGTTCCATTATTTCTTGAGGGAAGAGTTTCAAATATCAGATGTCAAAATTCCAATTGAATGTACATAC
>NW_016158655.1:101967-108688 GCF_001687245.7 Rhagoletis zephyria
AAAAAAAGGCAAAAGTGAAGATAAAGACGAAAATTGAGATAAAGGCGAAAATTGAGACAATGAAAAATACATAAGAACTAGGTTAACAGAGCTGAAATGTTCCGATAGGAATCGAAATAAAATTAGCCATAAAGCTTACTGAAATTTATCGAATCATCGAAGTTAGTTATCGCAACGTATCGAATTATTCAAACTGATCAATGTTTACTGAGTTGTCGAAACACAGAAACCTTGTTGTCCAAATTTACGGATAGTTATCGAGCTATAAAAACGTGTGGGATTAATGAAATTTGTCAAGTTAAAGAAATGTATCAAGTTATCGATATTTATTGAATTATCATTATTTATAGACTTAACGAAATATATCGAGGTGTGGTAATGTATGGAGTTCTTTCAACTTACAGAGTTATCGATAATTATTGATCTACTGAAATTGGTTGATTTATCGAATCGAAGTTTATGGAATTTTCAAAACATATCGATTTATCGAAATTTCAAGGTTATATAAGCTTATCGATTTATCACTGCTTATCGCATTTAATCGTCTTAACAGAGTGTAACGAGTTATCAAAATGGTTAGATAGTTTTCAAAAAATGTGGAGATGTCAAAAGTAAAAAGTTATAAAGGTATCCAAAGTTTTTAAATTTTTGAGTTATCTATGTTTATCGAGCCATCGAATTTCACAGTTATCGAAATTTGTCGAGTTAACGAATTTTGTTGAGTTATCGAATTTTAGTGTTCTTGAAATTCATCGAACTATCGATATGTATTAAATCATTGAAATTTATCGATAAACTTGAATGTATTGGGTCAATTCCAAGTCCTGCCGAAGTCCTCCAAAGACCTTCTCAGATAAAAAAAAAATTTAGTTACGTTTTAGCAGAAGATTTTTCGGTTAGTTAATTTGTACCGTATAAGTTTTGCTGCGTGTTAACTTAGAAATTCTCTCCAAGGCTTCCAAAACTAGAAAAACTGTCGAATTTCGACAGTAACTGGCCCTCTTGTTATGTATAAAACCTTCGCAGGTTAACCACGTAAGACATTGTCAGACAGCAGTTGCGGCGTGGAACAAGTTGAATAATGCTCATCAGCCTGGAGGTCCTGCAAGAAGGGTTACACTGTTTTGATAATTATTGGGTCAGAGATTTTCAGAAGACGATAAGATTTCAAACCACACAACGGAGTTTTGCGAAATTAGTGAGAGGTTGGCTGAAATAGGAGTACTAATCCCAGAGAAGGTTTCAGTCATAATTTTGCTGGCAAGTCTGCCAAAATCCTATGTGAACTTCGTAGTAGCCATTGAATCGCGTGATTATTTGTCGTCTCTGAATATACTCAAGGTTAAATAAATAAAAAATAAATATTCAATCGCAGCAGGCTTTAGTAGCCAAAGCAAAGTTTCAAAAGAATCCAAGCAGTGGCACAGCAGAGCAGCAAAAAACGAAAAACCATGACAGAAAGAAACAAGGAGGAAAATGTTACAATTGCGGAAAGTATGGTCACTTTGCCGCACAATATAGAGAGCCGCGGCAAGAGCAAGAGTGGAGAACCGGAAGACTGAAAACTCTTTAGCTATTCTCTCTACGGTTTCATCATATAGAATTCGTCCTGATGTATGGTGTATTGATAGCGGGGCAACAGCACCCCTTTGTTGTGATCGCTCGTTATTTGTCACATATACAGAGAGAAACGAAAGGATAGAACTCGCAGGCGAAAAGCATTTAGAAGCAAAAGGGATAGGTGAAGTGCACCTAGAAAACAGTAAATTTCGACTAGGGTTGAAAAATGTTTTGCATGTTCTTGATCTGCGATGCAATATTGTTTCTGTGAGCAAAGCATGTGAGCACGGACTTGTAAGTTTTGAAGCAAGAGAGACTTTTGTGAAGGACAGAGACGGTGTAATAATATTGATAGCGCAGGAAGAGGATGGTTTATTTGTAGTAAAGTGTTAAAGAATTAAAGAAACAAGTGCTTTTATACGAAAGGCGAACACGATGAAGCGAAAGTGTGGCACCATCGCCTCGGTCATTTGAATTTTGACAGCCTGAATGAAATAATAACCCGAAACCTAGTTCATTGACTAAACATGAAAAGGATGTTTAACAGAGTTGACTGTGTGACTTGCTCGAAAAGTAAGTTAAATATTAAACCGTTCGCTAAGTTTTCAGAAAACCGTGCAAAGAAATTGTTAGAAATCGTACACTCGGACGTATGTGGTCCAATAAATAAAAGTTCTATTGGTGGGATAAGATACTTGATAAATCTCGATATGAGTGCATATTTTCTAAAATCTAAAGCTGAAGTTTTTAATACTTTCAAAGCATTTAAAGAGATGAGTGAAAGAAAACTGAGAGCTAATTAAAAATACTTAGAAGCGATAATGGTTGCGAATACCTTAGTGCTTAGCTCGATAAATGGCTCCAAATTGGAAGATGTGATTGTGATCAAGGTGAAAATTTCAAATGAGTTCAATGTAGTGGGCGGCGGCCCACTAAGGTTCTTCCTAGGCATAGAAGTTGAGCGCGAAGGCAACACTGGTGCAATATCCGTCTGCCAGAAAAAGTATATTGTAGATTTGCTGAGTCAGTATGGACCGCAAGATTGTAAGGCTGTGGCCATTCCGTTAACCGCGGGGTTTCAAGTAAGCTGTGAAATGAAGGATGCCGACGCGTAAATCCTACTAATTAGACAGGTCCACAAAAAAATATATGAAAGGCTCTTTTTACCAAACCTAGTATACCACATGTTTTTGGGGTCGCCGAACACGAATCTGAAGTCCGTTTTGCGCCATCACGTCTGAATTTTTTTCTAACCTTAAAAAACTTTTCGGATTTTACGTGACAGAGAAAATCCGAGGTGTTTTTTGAGGTTAGGAAAAAATCTAGACGTGATGGAGCAAAACGGACTTCAGATTCGTGTTCAGTGACCCCAAAAACATGTAAAAGACTAGGTTTGGTCAAAGGAGCCTTTCATCGATTTTTTTTTTTGTGGGCCTTTGTTATCAGTCATTCATGACGTTAATGTATCTGGCTTTATCTACGAGACCAGATATTATCCATTCCGTTTGTAAATTGTCACAAAGGAACAGAGAACCTAATTCTGAGCATGAAGCAGCCGCCAAATATATATATATTGCGTTATCTAAGGATAAATTGATTTGAAGCTTAATTATCACAATACGGGTCATCCAATTGCTTGTTACGTTGATGCTGATTGGGGTGCTGATGCAAGTGATAGAAAGTCGTATACCGGTGGTGTTTTTATAGCAGCAGGCAGTGTTTTCTCCTGGGAATCAAAGAAGTAGCGTATTGTGGCGTTAAGTAACACAGAGGCAGTATATGTCGCAATGTCAACTGCCGCAAATGAAGCTGTATACATCAGAAAACTTCTTACTGAAATGGGTTTTCCAATTAGTGGACCTATGGTTATTAACAGTGATAATCAGGGTGCTCAGCATCTTGTTTAAAAATCCAGTTTACCATGCCCGGAGTAAACACATCGATTTAAAATACTATCACGTTCGGGACATGTATAAAAACAAAGAAATTGAACTAAATTATATATGTACAGAAGAAATGATTTCTGATATTTTGACTAAGAATTTTCAAAAAACAAAACACTGTAATTTTGGAAAAAAATATGGGTCTTTATTAAACATGTACTTGTTGTTGGTTGTGAAACATATATTGAGGAGTGTTAGAATAGTACTTGCAATATTTTCTACTATTGTATTATACAATATATAATACTAGTGAACCCGCATGGCGCCAAAACGCCAACATTTAATTAAATTTTTTAAACAGGTGAAACCCTATTCAAAAACCTCTAAAAATATTCCTAATGACCTATCTAAACCATTTCTTAGAGATGACAGGTCTCGCATGGTGTCGGTTTCACATTGTTATAAATATTTCAAGTAACTGATGAATTAAGTGGAAATTCATTTTTTAAACACATGGTAACCCTCCTAAATATAGTTCTTAAATAAAGGATTTGAAAACCATTTCCATTGATAACCATCGGTTAGTAATTCATTTAACTTATTAAATAATTTTAGTTTAGCCCTTTTAACTGGGCAACCCTCAAACACATCAAAAATGTTCTAAATTGTCAAACTAAGTATTTCTTGAAGCTCTTTCATTTGACATCCATCATTAATATTTCATATAACTTGGATATAAAATAGTTCAATTAGACTTCTCAAATAGGTGGCAACCCTATTCAAAATATTTCCAAACTACTACTTCCTAAAACCTCTTTTGTATGACACCCATACCAAATTCCTTTAATTAAAATTACATTACATTTTTTTATACATGTGGCAACCCTCGTACGTAGTTAAGTTATAAAGCCTTTTCAAAACCATTTCGATTGATATCCATATTTAATAATTGATTTAACTTTTTAATTAATTTGAGCTTAATTTCTTAATTTTCGAAAAAGTAAAACCTTCTTGAACATCCACACCCTAAGCCCTTTAATTTGGTACCTGACTTTCGAAAATCGAACGGACGGTGCGGATCTTAGGGCATTGATTAGAAAATAACTTGAGGTTAATTATTTAACAGCTGGCAACTCCTTTCGAAAAAATAAAACCAGTTTGCACATCCACAGGCCAAGCGCATTAATTTGACACCACATTTTTGAAAGTCGAACGAACGGTGCAGATCTTTTATGCTGCTCAAAAAATGACTTCGCGTATTATATATATATAGATTTCTATTTGCTTCAGTTATCTTATAAACATCAAAAAGAGAAAATTTGTTACTGAATTTTATTGAAAAAAAATTTTCTTCATTCACAAATATACGCTCGAGTTGAGAAGACGTTCAGCTTTCTTATTCTTTTGGTAACCTCTAAGTCCAGTGTAAGCAAGATCCTTTCGAACAGAAAGTTCTGTGCGTTTAAACTTAGTGCAGGGAATACAAGTAAGATNGTTGGACGCAACGTTACGGTGAATGGCGATCGCTATCGTTCGATGCTAACAAACTTTTTGTTGCCAAAAATGGAAGAACTGAACTTGGTTGACATGTGGTTTCAACAAGATGGCGCTACATGCCACACAGCTCGCGATTCTATGGCCATTTTGAGGGAAAACTTCGGAGAACAATTCATCTCAAGAAATGGACCGGTAAGTTGGCCACCAAGATCATGCGATTTGACGCCTTTAGACTATTTTTTGTGGGGCTACGTCAAGTCTAAAGTCTACAGAAATAAGCCAGCAACTATTCCAGCTTTGGAAGACAACATTTCCGAAGAAATTCGGGCTATTCCGGCCGAAATGCTCGAAAAAGTTGCCCAAAATTGGACTTTCCGAATGGACCACCTAAGACGCAGCCGCGGTCAACATTTAAATGAAATTATCTTCAAAAAGTAAATGTCATGGACCAATCTAACGTTTCAAATAAAGAACCGATGAGATTTTGCAAATTTTATGCGTTTTTTTTAAAAAAAAACTTATCAAGCTCTTAAAAAATCTTAATCGACGAGTTAATGTGGTTTTATAGTTATGACCAGTAAAAAAAGTATATTTTTGGTTGCACTTTGTTATTCAAAGGTTTAAAAACAATATATTTGATCCTTTGAATTGATGAATGTAAAACAGTGTTGGGCAAAATTGTATTTACTAAGTATTAAGTACTAAGTACAAAAGTCTTTAGGTATTTTGTGTTGTTGTAAATACCAAAGTACTATTTACTTAGGTATTTAGGAGCTGCTAAATACCCAAGTACTATTTACTTAGGTATTTAGGTGGTGCTAAATACTCAAGTAAAAAGTATTTAGGTATTTAGGAGCTATTAGATATTAAAGTAAGAAAAACTTGAGTATTTAGGAGCTGCTAGATACCAAAGTACAAAAAACGAAAGTATTTAGCAGGCGCTAAATACTCTGGTCCAAAGTACTCAGGTACCTTGGGGATGCAAAATACTTTCACTAAAGTACCAAGGTATTTAGTCGATGGCTAAATACTTTCAAACTAAATACTGTATAGTTTAGGAGAAATTTAGAGAATTGACACCTCACCTTACATTCACCTCAACTTACTTTACCACAACTCACTTCACCTCTCCTCAAATCAACTCACCACACCTTAATTTGGGATCTATTTCGGGATTTTAGAGATTCTTCAGACTAAATCAGAATTTTCGAGACTATTTCGGGGTTTTCGGGATTTTCGAAGCTATTTCGTAATTCTTTGTTTGAGATTTTGGGATTCTCGGAACTAATATCGGTATTTTCTAGACTACCTCGGGACTATTTACGGATTTTTGGGACTTATTTCGGACTTTCGGGTCTGCTTCGAGTTTTTTGAGACTTTCGAGATTCTCGGAATTAAAATCCGTATTTTGGAGACTAATTTCGGAATTCTTGTGACTTTCGGGACTTTTGGGACTCCGGGACTGTTTTTGGATTTTTGGAACTCATTTTGAATTTTTTGGACTTTCGATACTATTTAGGGATTGTCGGGAGTAATTTCGGTATTTTTGGGACTTCCGGGTCTATTTCCAGATTTTTGGGNATTTTTGGAACTCATTTTGAATTTTTGGGACTTTCGATACTATTTAGGGATTTTCGGGAGTAATTTCGGTATTTTTGCGACTTCCGAGTCTATTTCCAGATTTTTGGGACTTTCGGGACTATTTCGGGTTTCTCGGGAATAATTTCAGATTTTCGAGTGTATTTCCAGGTTTTTGGGACTTTATTTTGGATTTTTGGGAT
>NW_016158655.1:108708-109462 GCF_001687245.7 Rhagoletis zephyria
GATTAATTTAGGAACTATGGGACTTTCCAAACTATTTAAGGATTTTTGGGACTATCGGGACTATTTCGTAATTGTCGGAACAGATTTCGGTATTTTTGGGACTAATTTTGGAATTTTTGGGGCTTTCAGGAGCATATCGATTTTTTGGGTCTTTTTTGGATTTTTGAGACTTTCAAGACCATTTCAGGGTTTTCAGGAGTATTTCGGGATTTTTTGGACTAATTTTGGATTTTTGGGACTTTCTTCATTCTTAGGATTAATTTAGGACTTTTGTGATTTTGAGAACTAATTTGGGACTTTTGGGACCTATTTCCGGATTTTTGGGACTTTCGGGACTATTTCTCCATTTGTGGGACTTTCCGGACCATTGCGAGATTTTTGGGAATTATTCAGGAATTTTGGGACTTTGGGAACTAATTCGGGATTTTTAGGACTTATTTCGGATTTTTGGGACTTTCGGGACTATTTCAGGTTTCTTGGATCTGATTTCGGGATTTTTGGGTCTTTCGGAAGTACATCGATTATTTTGGGCCTAATTTTGGATTTTTAGAACTTTCGCGACCTTTCGGGATTTTCAGGAGTATTTCGAGATTTTTGGGACCTATTTCCGGATTTTTGGAACTTTCCGGCCATTTCTCCATTTGTGGAACTTTCGGGACCATTGCGAAATTTTTGGGACTTATTTAGGAATTTTGGGACTTTGGGAATTAATTCGGGATTTTTGGGACTTACTTCGGATTTTTGGGACTTTCGG
>NW_016158655.1:109472-110823 GCF_001687245.7 Rhagoletis zephyria
AGATTTTTGGGACTTATTTAGAAATTTTGGGACTTTGGGAACTAATTCGGGATTTTTGGGACTTACTTCGGATTTTGGGACTTTCGGGACTATTTCGGGATGCTCGGAACTATTTTTGGAATTTTTGGGGCTTTCGGGAGTATATCGATTTTTTTGGGACTAATTTTGGATTTTCGGGACTATTTCCAGATTTTTGAGACCTATTTCGGAATTATGGGGTTTTCGGTATTTTCTGGAATAATTTCGGGATATTTAGGACCTTCGGGAGTATTTCGGGATATCCGGGACTTAATTCGGATATTTGGGACTTTCGGGACTATTTCGGGATTCAGGGAACTATTTTCGGATTTTTGGGCCTAATTTTGGATTTTCGGGACTATTTCCAGATTTTTGGGACCTATTTCGGAATTATGGGGTTTTCGGGATTCTCTGAATAAAATCGGGATTTTTAGGACCTTCGGGAGTATTTCGGGATATCCGGGACCTATTTCGATATGTATTTTGAATGACTTCATAATGATTGTGGAACCAAGGAGCGTTTCCTAGGTTGCATGAGAGTTAGGAAGCGGGGGTGCGCAAATAATGGCTAGCGAACAAATGGTAATTGCAATGCGCGAAATATATGTTTGTCCGTATGTGATGCGAGAATTTAGAGGAACTATGTACTAGCAAATATCAGCGAACTCCAATATACCAAAACGAAGAAATGAAAAAACGGCCCGAAAGTCCCAAAAATTCCGAAATAGAGCCAAAAATCCCAAAAACACCGAAATTACTCCCGACAATCTCGAAATACACCCGAAAGCTCCAAAAATCTTAAATAAGTCCCCAAAAACCTGGAAATAGTCTCGAAAGTCCCAAAAATACCCAAATTACTCCTCTTAATCCCGAAATAGTCCCGAGTGTCCCAAAAATCCCTAAATAACCCCGAAAGTCCCAACAGTCCCGATATTAGTTCCGAGAATCCCGAAATAGTCCCGAAAGTCCCAAAAATCCGAAATTATTTCCAAAAATCCCGAAATACTCCTGAAAATTCCAAAAGTCCCGAAATCAGTTCCGAGAATCCCGAAATAGGCCCGAAAGTCCCAAAAATCCGAAATTATTTCCAAAAATCCCGAAATACTCCTGAAAATTCCAAAAGTCCCGAAATCAGTTCCGAGAATCCCGAAATAGGTCCGAAAGTCCCAAAAATCCGAAAATAGTTCCAAAAAATCCCGAATTAACTCTCAAAATCCCAAAACTCCTAATTAATCCCAAGAATGGAGAAATAGTCCCGAAAGTCCCAAAAATCCGATATTAGTTCCAAAAGTCCTGAAATACTCCTGAAAACCCTGAAATGGTTCCGAAAGTC
>NW_016158655.1:117729-118073 GCF_001687245.7 Rhagoletis zephyria
TTTTGTACTTTGGTATCTAGCAGCTCCTAAATACTCAAGTTTTTCTTACTTTAATATCTAATAGCTCCTAAATACCTAAATACTTTTTACTTGAGTATTTAGCACCACCTAAATACCTAAATAGTACTTGGGTATTTAGCAGCTCGTAAATACCTAAGTAAATAGTACTTGGGTATTTAGTCATCTCAAAATACTAAGTATTTGTGTATTTAGTACCCAAAGTGGTACTTTAAGTACAAAAATATTTAGGTGTGCCCATCACTGATGTAAAACGCCGTTAAGCCGGCAATACCTTTTTTTTCCTAAATTTATTTACTTCGCCGTAAGCTAAAAAAATAAATGGG
>NW_016158656.1:0-18460 GCF_001687245.7 Rhagoletis zephyria
GCAGCAAGCCGCGGGGAAGATGTTGACCCAACCTGCGGACGAGCCTTGGGCCATTTTATGCGCCGACTTCATCGGGCCGCTGCCGCGATCAAAACACGGCAACACGATGATACTCGTTTTTCATGACAAATTCCCTAAATGGGTAGAGATTGTACCACTCCGGAAAGCGACGACAGAGAGCCTGAGTAAGTCGTTTCGGGAACGAATCCTCGCGCGATTCGGTGTTCCGAAAATCCTGGTGACGGATAACGGAGCGCAATTCACCAGTCGAGCATTCAAGCGGTTCCTCGAGCAATATGGGGTGAAGCATCAATTCACTGCTCCGTATACCCCACAGGAAAACCCGACAGAGAGAACGAACCGTAACGTAAAACGGATCATCGCACATTTAACAGGCGGGCAACAACGGAACTGGACTACCTGTTACCCGAAAAATGCTAGAACTGAATACTAGCATCTGCGAATCCACCGTCGACAGTCCGGCATTCCTGACACAAGGACGCGAGCCGAGACTCCCAAGGGCAGTCTACGATGAGACCACGTTCGGCACAGGGCAGAACTCGACGACGCCAAACGAGAAGGCCACAACACTAAAGGAAGTATTCAGTCTGGTGCGCCAAAACCAACAGCGGGCATCAGCGGAACAAGCACGGCACTATAACCTACGGAGGAGGCAATGGAGACCAGCTATAGGCGATCTGGTGCTACTCAGAGAGCACCCTCAATCGAAGGCAGTAGAAAACTTTGCGGCAAAGTTGGCCCCGAAATATAGCGAGGACAGCCCACATAAGCGAAGTAAAGGCTTTTCTCGAGAGGGGAGACGAACCTCCCGGAAGCAGCAAACAACCCCGCCAGCGAAAATACGAAGCACCGAAAAGAAGGCACCGAGATGAAGGAAGGAAATTCAAGAGAAACGCGGAAAATAAGGAGAAAACAAATGATTTGAAAAGAAGGGAAAAATTTTTTTAAGTCTTAGGAATTTTTGTTTCTAAAAATCAAAACCAAAATAAAAATTTTGAAGAAAATTTTATGAAGCAAATGCTAAAAGCTCTTTAGGGAAAAAATGGTACGGATTGTTGTAGTTGTAGTTGTGAAATGAAGTTTTGAAGAAAAATGTTAATTTTAAGAAATTTTTATAAACTTTTGATTTAAAAAAATATATATATATTGAGGAAAATTTTTATGAGGAAAATTTGTAACAAAAAAAAATTTAAGAATATTTGAAAATATTATAAAGTGAAACTTTTTAAGAAAATATAACTTTCAAAGAAAAAAACGGAGGGAAAAAAATGTTACGAACAATTTGCAAGCGAAAAAAAAAACAAAAAAAAAATAAACAAAAAAAAATAAATAAAAATAAAAAAAAAAGCTAATGGCATAAATTTTTTTTTCCAACTCTTGGTCACTGTACCTAACCATTTAGATGCAAATCCACACAGCATATGCAATACAGGCAACGGCAAAGCGGCGTGACCCAGCTGCGTAAACAAACATGCGTGGAAATGAACGCATAAAAACCCACCAAACACAACAGCGACATACATTAAACGTACATACACACCAACGCACAAACAAAGGCACAGCATCAGCAATCCAGGCAACGGCAAAGTGGCGTGAACAAGATACCGTCGGCATATGTATATACATGCATACCTATATGCACCAGCACGAAAACAAAGGCACAGGGCCCAACACTGCGGGCAAAAGCAAGGTGGTGCGATCAGGCGCGCAAACGAATTAGCACGCCGCCTACGCAAAATGCATTAGAACAAACATGGGGCGACATATGTACATGCATACACCGAAAGAAAAGTCTCAAGTAAAACTAACATTTCTGTATTATCAATTTTACATTTCGCCAAATATTGTCATATTAACATTGAAAATGATCAAAACAACAGGTTTCACGTTTAATTGGTATGAAAACTGTTAAATCAACATTGGCATGTATTACGTTGTCATATCGATTTCTCATGTTAATATTACAGCAGAGAAAAGTCTCATGTAAATTTAACATTTCTGCTTTATCAATTTTACATACCGCCAAAAAATGTCATATTAACATTGAAAATGATCAAAACAATAGGTTTCACGTGAAATTGATATGAAAAATTGAAATTGTTTTTAGTCGTTTTAAAGTGCAAACTTTGAGAATATTTAATAAAAAACAACTCAGAAAGTTAATAGAGATTGTGAAAATGAGTGATAATTCTTTATTATTTGGCGAAAATGTTTCGCTGACTATGAATGACGCAGGACAGCATATCGTTCTGGAAGCAACGCCTGTAGAAGTTGGTGGAAATGGAGAAATCATAACGAAATCTGCTCAGTATGCAATATTAAGTGGAAATTTAGAACAGGTAAGAAATGATTTTCTATAATAGACATGTTTTTTACACGTATGTATAACTTAAAGCTGCAACAACATTGACTGATCATAATACTATGATGTAGTTTTCCTAGATTGTCCAAACTCAATCAGGAGGAGATCAGCGATTAAAAGACTTATTAAAAGAGATGAATATAGAAGCCGCCTACGACAAGTTTTATGGTAATTGTTTTATTTTTTAATAAAAATCTTTCATAATGGATAATGTTTTTACTGACCCATCTAAAGCTCCTGGAATCACATATGAATGGCTGAAGTACATAAACTGTGACAACTTGGCGTTGGTATTTCCAGGGAACGAAAATATCGGTTATAGAGCAGAACTAAGGAAAAAAATTAGGCTTTGGAAGCACAATAACGTAATATATTTATTTATAAAGTTGTAACTACTATAATCTGTTTAAATATTAACGATTTTCTTTTTAGTTTCCAGAAGAATATGTTTCGACTCTAAGTATGAACTCAAATATCAAAAATTGGATTGAAACTCAATCTCTTGACTCGCCAGCTACCAATTCCACTTCGTCTGAAGTCACGGTAACGGTTGACATGACACGGTTTACATGTAACGGTAACGTATTGGAATGATTAATAGCAGCTCATTTGATATAAATATTTAATTAAGTTAGACTCTTTAATAAAATCCCATAATGAAAAGTATTTGGAATTGTTTCACAAGCCCCTTAAACCTAAATTTCACTTTTTAAATCATTATGTGCGTGTCATAAAACAATCAGGCCCTCTTAAATACTTATGGACTTTTCGATTCGAATCTAAGCACAAGGAAGCAAAAATGTATGCAAGAAGTATTACTTCCAGAAAAAATATAACCTATAGTCTAAGCATGAAAGCATCTTTAAAGTTTACAATATTTATAAGGGTCCATAATGATGGGTTTCCTAACCAAACGCAATATGAACAAACTGAGCATTTTCGGATTAAAGATTGTAGGTATTTTAACAATATCGTGAATTTTCGAGATTTTGAATCTTTGTTCGCAAATAATTTAAAAGTTAAATCAGTAAACTTTAAGGGAACGACGTATAAAAAGGGCCACTTTTTAACAATAACTACTGACGAAGTCATTGAACTATATGAAATAAAATAAATACTTATAAGTTTAAATAAGGGGGCTTACTTTCTAGCCCACAAATATGAAATTATTGGTTTCTTAGAGCACTATCAATCGTACAAAGTTGGTTGTATAAACAATGTTATTGAATTAAAAAATGTTGAGTTTTTCACAAGCCCACCTATTCATTTGTACTACATTTACGAAGGAACTCCTGTTATAAGAAATAAGAATTTTTAGTACCTGTTTATTCATATTAAAAATATGTAAATATATGCCTATTTATTTAAAAAAAATTAATAAATTTATTGAAAATAATTTCAATTTGATGAGATTTTCATTTCAAATCATAATTATTTAAATTTTCTTTTAACGTTACCCTCACGTAAGTATCATTTGAAATTAACATTTTTTAAATGTAGTTTTAACGTTACTGTCACGTAAGTATCATTTCAAATTAACAATTTTTGAATGTAGTTTTAACGTTACTGTCACGTAAGTATTACATAAATATCATGTTAATTATACATGAGTATCATATCAATAATACATGATAGCCATGTTAATTTTACGTGTTTCATGTACATAAATTTCACGTAAAAATGATAGTATCGAAATGTTAAAATTAACATTTTTTCATTTCAGTTGCAAATTGTAAACAAAAAATGTTAACTTTACGGCGGTTTTTAGTATTTTTTTGGTTCAGCGTATATACCTACGGCGACACCTCCAACAAGAACGAAGGCCAGGAACCAAACAGTCGTTCCGAAGAAACGCAGAAGGGCGTTGGTACCGCATTCGCATTTCCCGAAATGGAGACGTGACGGTAACAAACGCCTCTCCGAAGTAGAGGGGGGGGAGGGGGTGTGAGGACCCCAATCCTAGGGCTTGGAGCCCCCACAACTTTCATATACATATACATATACATATANGGGGGGGTGTGAGGACCCCAATCCTGGGCTTGCACTATGGGAAATTTGACCCTATTTTGTGGCCATAATTCTAAAAGTTGAGATATCAATTTAAAACTTGGCCCAGTAGTAGGACTAGAAGTAGTGGCCTTGCCGCGCAAAAATTAACCCGTAATGGTCACACCTCCAAAAAATAGCGTAATGGTCACACGGGATCCAGTGGACAACAACCCAATAAACAGATGCCTCGTACATTCTATTGTGGCGAATACTGCGGCAACACAAAGCGAACAACGAGAAATAGGCAGAATGTTCGAGGAATGACGTAGAATGTTCCGCAAAGAGAAACGTCAAGTTGGATGAACACTGCGAACAGCGAGAGAAAGAGAATGAGCGATGAACTTCAGAACGTTCGAGAGTTGCCATGAGTGCGGGCGCAGGTATATAAGAGCCACGACACAGCGGAGTTGGAGAGTTACAAGTCAGCAAGCTAAAAGTAAAGTGAGCAGAGAAGTGAGTTGCGAATAAGCAAGCTATAAGTTTAATTGTGTTAACAAGTTTAATAAAGCGTTGTTATTGCTTTAGCAAGTATTGTTAAGTGTTTTTACTGTATTAGCGAGTATTGTAAATTGTTTGTTGTACAATAAAATTAATTATAATACAATTTGGTCATCGTTAGCATTTATTTAACAATCCAGCGATACGAACCGAAGCATTTGGGAAATCCGGATGAGTTTTCAAGGATAATCGCATGATTCAATAATACAAGGTTAGATAATTATTGACAGCCGCGGTTTGGCACTCCCTTACAAAAAGTTGCATTTACGAAGGACGTAGAAAGGGGAAGATGGAAATCTCTTGGTGCGAAAATGGTAGTAGAAAAGTACGCAATTAGTAGTGAAATTCCTTTTGTAAATTCTAACGTATTTGCAGGAAATCTGGCATTTTAACGAAATATTGAACGTAATATTGGTATATCTACGTGAATTACGTAATTTATGTCCTATTTAGCTGTATAAAAACTTAACATTAAGACTCAAAATTAAAATAAAACTACTATAAGATTGATGTAAAAATCCAATTTAAAAACAATTTATGTTTTTATCAGTTAAATATGCTTCATATGCATACACAAATAAGCATATTGCACAAAAGCGTATACTTCTATTTCACACCAAAGGTACACTTTTTCCAAGCAAATTTGCAAAGAAGCAACACGGTGCCACTGCTAAAGGAGCGGTGCGAGGGAGACAACTGTCAGTTTATCGAACCTTGTATTATTGAATCATGGGATAATCGTAGCACTATTTTAAATATCAACTCGAATCCTCCACTGACCTTAAGTTTAAAACTTTCTCTTTGTTATCTGACAGGTTTTTTTCCAACTTTTAAATTATAACATCGTGAATTATTTCATAAAACTCATGATTTTGTACCAAGTAGTTACCTAAGAAAAATTATAATTTCTTTAATATCGCACAAAATCACAGTATAAGATTATGGGGAAATAAGGGATCAGGGACTATTCTACCGATTTATGATGCGTTTTTTTTTAAACGTTTTTAAACATTTTTTTTAAACACTAAATAAGCTTTTTTAAGTTGTACAATTTCACTTTAGAGTCACTTAAATGCGGACGTTTCTTTGGCACAACCTTTAATCTATAATACGAGTTTTAATTGATAAATATTCTGCTAACCGTCACTCTTTCTTTCCACTTTTCACGTTTGAATAGCAGCAAATAGATTACGAGATACTCGCATTTGAAAGTGGCACAAAATCAAGCTACACATTTCTCGTTTACAGAAAATTTCGAAACTATCTGTTTGAGGGTTATCAAATCAACGGTAAGTCAATATATCGAAAAACAGAGTATACAGTTTTTTACTCTGAAGTATTCTCTGTAAGATAGGACAAAAAAAAATTTATTTCAAGCAAGTCAAGAAATTTACTTTTGGCCACAAAATAGGCTCAAATTTCCCATAGTGGCTTGGAGCCCCCACAACACTCATATATATATACACATAATTTTTGAATTGTACATAAAATATATAATTGTTAAGCAATACATGAATGAACAATGAATTGAAAACACATACTTTGAATTGCAGCCACATATTGTACAGCACTAAGGGCCGGGTACTCAATGTCCGGTTAACACTAATCTGCGGTTAAACGTCGTTATCGACGTCTTCGACTCCATGCATAAAACAGGGCGTCGGTAACGTCGATAACTATGTTTAACCGGAGATTAGTGTTAACCAGACATTGAGTAACCGGCCCTAAGTGATTTGAACTACCGTTATTATTCATATAATCATGTACATACAATTGTACATATACTTTAAGCACGATGGCAATAAAGAACAAGGCGCAAAGGACAACGGGACATACGCGACGCGACTGCGGCCGGCAATTTGTATATATAGCCGGCCAGCAATCAAAGCAGACAGGAGTCGTCAGACGACTGCTGCAGAGTCAGGAGCTTTTGCACACATAGGGTAGGTTCTACTCCCTATGTTAGGTATCAGGAGATGGGCAGGTTCTACTCCCACTCCTATAGAACTTAGCTAGGTATTTAGAGACGGACAAGTTCTACTCCCTCTCTTGGAAGGTTGTGGGTAGATTCTACTCCCGCTCCTTTACTATAGCCGTAATTATATTTGGTGGGACGGAGCTACGCCCACCAATCGGAGAGGAACAGGTAGGTTCTACTCCCGTCCTCTTAACGTACGACCAAGACAGACGAGTGCTTTGCTATAAACCGAAAAACGAACTCTTATTATTTTCGTTGGAAACCCGGCAGCCGATGAGCATACCCCAGCATAACCCGGAGTTCGTCACACCAACACCTACACGAATTTACTTGCTTTTCACACACGTTAGCATATGAACACCTTGAGTAAAATGCGAGAACAGGTTCTAATCATTTGCGCTGAAAAGACTAGAGGCAGGGAAGCCTAGGTCTCTTGTTGAAAAAAAAGAAGAAAAAGGGCCCCAAAACAAAGTGATCAAAAAAAATCTTAAGCAGGGATTTTTAAAGTTATAGCAGTCTGGTTATTTGGAAATTTTTTATTGAAATCATTCTCGATAAAAATTTCTAGACATCACCACTCTGTAGTCGTTAAACCAGATAATCGTAACTTATGACCAAAAAAATTAAATTTAACTTATTTAGTTCATACGGAATACCTTTATAGTCAAAAGTATCTATATGAGTAGGTATCGATACTTTAGATCCGATATTTTTCGGGTATCGATACTACTCCCAAGTAAAAGTATCGATACCTGCATGGTATCATTTCATTCCTAGTCTGGAACGCAACTATTGTCAAACATGTATGAGCGGCATACCATGAACGAAAGACACAAGATCACGTAAGAACAAGAGAGTGAAAAAAGTCGATTTTTTTAGCGGGTTCTACGCCATCTTGTTGCACTGGAAAACGAGCGAAAAGTAAACAAAGCAAAGAAAACGAAAACCAAAATTAGCCAAAATTATTGTGAGCCACTTTAAACGCACAATTTAGGTAAAATGATGCAACAAAATGCTTTAAAATGTGTTGTCATGTTGAATTAACTCTTCTTTACTTGAATAAAAGTGTAAAATAGTGGTGCTTGTGATGTAAACAAACGCTCAGCTGACGAACCCGCTTTCGCAAACTTTTTTCTCAAAACCAGTTACAAATACAACGTCGTGTTCTTACGTGATCTTGTATTTTTGGTTCATGCGGCATACTATGAACTGGCACTTGCATGATGTGACACCTGTCGCCACGGTTGCCACTCTGGTACAATTGTACCAAACATGGGCCTTTTTTCTCCGTTTGGACCTTTGGGCTTTTTTGGTTGTTTTGGGCCTTTCTGAAGCAACTATGGCTCTCCGCTCGTTTGGCGTTGGCTAGAGCTATCTTTTGTTTGAAATATGCAGCACTCGCTGCAGCTGTTCTGTTTGTCCTATTAATTGTTATCGCCATACTGCAGTGGCATTCTGACAAAAATTTCCAGAAAATTTTCGAGTGTGCAAGTCTCAAGTCGCTGAAAATTACAGTTGCTTTTTTAGAATTTTTTTTTATGGAGGGTGTTGCGCGTTTTCTTCTATATAACGCATAACCAAAACTATTTTTTATATGGAAGGAAACGCGCAACATCCTGCACAAAAAAAACTCTAAAGAATCAACGTTACTTTTTAGCGACTTGAAACTTGCACTTTGTTTACTAAAATTGAAAGGGGCTACAAAACTGCATGCTCAAAAATTATTAAAATTTTTATGAACTATATAAACTATGAAGCTTGATATATATGGATTATATTAAAGAATAAACTATATTTTCATAAATAACACAGGATTACAAAAAAAAAGTTTCTGCATATGGAACCAAAGCTTATGGTATTCGACGCGCTGAATGCGAACCCGAGGTCTGAAAAATTTGATTATTTAAAGTTATCTAGAGGTCATGCCAAGGTCTACGAAGAAAATTATCATTTGGTTTTATTTGGGCACTATTTATATAAGTTAAATATAATTTTATTTTCACGCGTTCACTCGATGTAAACAAATTTTAAATATGGGACCTCCATGATTTGACAGTTACATTTTTTCTCTACTCCATCTCAAATTATTCTCTCCGTCATTTCCTCCATTCGCGGCTAACTTTACGTCATCACCAGCGAGAATGCGCTATCTTGTATTCTTGGGGCTGTATCATGATCCAACTACACAAGATCTGACAAGATGAAGCAAAAGAAAAAAGTAATTTTCTGGCTGACGTTTGTAATTTCGGCGCCATGTTATTTTCTTTGAAATGAACCAAAAGCAAACAAAGAACATGAAGACGAAGGATAAAGAAAAAATGCAAGAAATTTTTTAGCGCATGTTTGTGCTAACCAATTTATTATTTTTGTACGTGTTTTTGCAACCAATTACCGCAGACTTCATTTTAATTACATTTGCACAAAAATTTTGTTGAAAATCGCTTAAAAATCAATGAAATAAACCACCGACAAACTACACATAAAGAAAGAAATGTAAAAAACAAAACAGAAATGGCAATTTTCAAAATTACGAATGTCACACGCTTTTTTTCTCAAATGCTATTACAAATGGCTGCTTCTCAACCGGTCACATTTGTTCTAATTGGTTCATGGGGCTATTGTATGTTTTGCTGTGTTTCCTTGGGCAATGATCGGGATCCGGATAAAAAATTTGCATTTCATTTATTATAAAATATAACACTAGCACAATAAGATCCCAATGATCTTTTATAGTACAACTGTAACTTATAATTAAGAATTAAAATAAGTTAATGTTTAACATTAAGTAATATATAAGACAAAAACAGGAACAACCAATACTTACGAAACTCTATAGAGAAGCACAAGTGGAGCATAAGGAAAAACGTAAGAATAATGTTTGATTACCCTATACCCAACTAGATAGCGAGCTTCAGAGGAAAGGGTATAACTATGGATATGAACTAGCATTTTAACGAAAATACGAATACAAAACACTCTTAAAGTTGCTTATGTTCAAACTATTACGAATATGAGATGGAATCGAGTTCCAGGTGCGAATAGCATTAACAAAAAATTGTCTTGCAGATGTTAGATAATTATAGTTGGGCACGATCAGTTCCGTTAGGCGCGCAGATTTCGGGAAAAACAATTTTTCAAACAGATAGCTGGTTCCTTATCCATCATAAGGCGAAATAGAAAAATGCAATTTCTAGCCTTCAAGTATTCAGAAATACCGCATCCCAAGAGCAGCGATTTCCATTCAGATATATGCTCGTATTTCGTCAACCCAAAAACATACCGCGTAACGTGATTTCAATTTTATGAGCAGATTGTGAGTCCAGCTAACTGTAGATTAATTCCGAGTAACATATTGTTACGATTATCCTTGAAATCTTGAGGGATTTTCCAAATATCCGACGGCTCGTATCGGTGGATTGTTAAATAAATGCTCACGATGACCAAATTGTAGTACAGTTAACTTTATTGTACAACAAACAATTTACAATACTTGCTCAGTCATCGACTAGCATTCGTCGCGTACGGTTGTGTTCTTGATTGCGTTTTTTATATAGCAACAAACACCTGCAGCTTATACACATTTTGCTTATTTTGTGCACACGTGCTCTAAGAAAGTGACATATAAAACTTGTTAATTCGACACCATGCCCTTCGGGGCAAATAGTCTAGGGGACAATAGGTTTGCTGAATTGGCAACCAGCCCCAAACGCAAAAAAGTAAAACGGACTTTCAAAAATATTAACGAATTCCCCGAACTAGCCAGCCCCACAAACCTTCCTAACCCTAAGTATGTCGTAGTTTCCTCCACAAATGTACAAAAGCCTCTTTCCCACTATTCATGCTTTGCTGTACAAAGATCGTTACAGGTAATAAGTAAAGACATAGAAACCATTACGGAACTTAGGGACAGTAACTTGCTGTTGCTGTTAAAAGACAAAAAAAGTGCTAACAAATTCATTTCTACGAAACAACTACCAGGTATATGTGAGATTAAATGCAAACTACATGAAAATCTTAATTACGTTAAAGGCACGGTCTTCGCACCTTACCTTAAAAATCTATCCGATGAAGAAATAAAAAAGGAATTAGCTGCTGAGGGAGTGGTCGACATTTTCAAGTTCACAAGAATGATTGAAAACAAAGCAGTGCCTAGCGGAGTAATCTTACTCACTTTCGACCTATATAGGCTACCAGAAACAATTGACATTTCATGGCACAAAGCACGTGTAAGGGAGTATTTCCCAAACCCTATGCGGTGCAAATTATGTCAGCGTTTGGGTCATACAAAAAAACACTGTAGTAACGATCCACTGTGTGAAATATGTAGCCGACCACCCCATCAAAACGACTGCGATCGTATTAAATGCGCCAACTGTGACGAAGACCATGCTGCAAACTCTAATAAATGTCCCAAATTCGTTCAACAAAAGGAGATTCTAAAAATAAAAATTCAAAGAAAATGCACACTAAAACAAGCAAGAGAAATGTACTCAGCACAGTTTCCGAGAGCATCACCCCCTTTGTCTTTCGCCGCAAAGGCCAACAGCATCAACAATAATATCACAACACAAGCAAACAACAACAACAGCAATAACGAACCAACAAATAAAATAGATGAAAACACCACCAAAAAAACTTCTTTAAACGAGGAGCCGTCTAGTACTCCTCAGAATCTAGACAAACCTTCAAGTGAACAAACAACAACGTTTTCAAAAACAGCTACAACTCACAAAAGCACAAACCCGACAACAGCAAGCCTAATAACTGACTCGCCTATGACTCGAATCAGTCAACAACTAATTCAAAGCAATAGCTATTTCATATCCCCAAGCAGTGTCGACGAAAATTTAAATGTACAAATAAGAGGAACTCTGGACGACAATTTTTTATCGGACAATGACTTTTAACGTACTAAAATGGAACATAAAAGGAATACACAACAACATGAATGAATTACATTTACTAATAAAAGAACTTACACCATCTATCATCTCTCAGGAAACACACCTCCATTACAACAAAACAGCACCAGTATCAAATTCATATACCTCATACTTTTTTAATTTACCTCAAAATATTACAAGAAAACAAGGGATAGCCGTCATGGTTAAAAAGGGAATAACACACAAACGTATAGACGTGCAGTCCCCTATAGCGTCCATCGCTATCGAAGTGAACATAGGCTTTAAATTCACAATCCTATCGATTTACATACCCCTTCAACAAACATTTAGCGTTAAGGATCTCTACGATATCATCTCTGGGGTAAAAACAGAAATTTTACTAGTAGGTGACCTTAACGCATGGAGCCCCCTGTGGGGCTCAGAATCCACTAACCAAAGATGTAAAATTGTAGAGGTTTTCCTGCTTTCAAAAAACTTAATAGTTTTAAATGACATGGCACCAACACACTTCACAACCCACCAGACCTTCACACACATAGACGTTTGTATATGCTCACCTGGGATAGGTCCGAAGCTAACCTGCTCCACTCTTTCCCAACTTCATGGAAGTGATCATTTCCCGTTGTTGACCAAAATAGTTTTAGCCTCGTCAAACCCTGGTACACCCAAACCGAAATTCATTATAGAAAAGGCCAACTGGGCGAAATTCCAATGCTCGGCTAACAAAGCCATAGAGAAATACCCGCAATTTTGTCATATAAATAAAGAAGCCAATGTTTTACATAAAGCACTCCGAACAGCAGCTCATCTTTCAGTACCCCAAACCCACATTAGAATGCGCAAAACTGTAGTTCCATATTGGTCGTCACACCTTGAAGCATTAAGAGAATCTAAACAGAATTTATGGCATAATTATAGAAAGAATAGGTGTCCAAGCAGCCTGCTGAAATACAAAAAAGGAAACGCGTTGTTTAAAAGAGAACTGAAAGAGGCTAAGAGAACCAGTTTAGAAAAACTAACGGAGAGAATAACCCCCAATTCGGACCCTAAAAAAATCTGGTCAAGTATAAAAATGTTGACGGGAACCTATACCCCACTTTCAATACGATCGTTAGACACAGACGGAGGAACAATATGCTCCGCAGCAGAAATAGCGAACCACTTAGGCGTCTTCTGGTCAAACTACTCGAAAGATTCAAACTTTCCACAGGAATTTGTGACATATAAAAAAAGTGTACTAGAAACCGAATATATAAACATTTCTCCATCATTGTCAGCAAAACAAATCGAATGCCCCATCACTGAATTTGAGTACGATTTAACTATCAAGGCCATGTCAGGAAAAACACCAGGCAGAGACCGTATTTCGTACCCAATGCTTAAAAATTTACCACAGAAAGTTAAAACCAGACTGCTAGATTTGTACAACAACATTTTAGAGCAGGGTTCACTACCACACACATGGGAAAATGCAGTGGTACTTCCGATTCCTAAGCCGAATCAATCTACCTCTAACAGTTCCTGTTACAGACCTATATCCCTTCTTCCGTGCCTGAGTAAAGTTCTTGAGAAAATGATTGCAAAACGCATCATGTGGTTTGCGTTGACAAACGGCTATATGGACCCACGCCAATACGCTTTTAAGGAAGGACACGGTACGATTGACGCACTTTTAATATTTGAACATTTTGTAACGACAGCCTATGCAACAAAAAACCATGCTTCTGTCCTAAGTCTTGACTTTGAAAAGGCCTACGATAGAATCGGTGCGCATATTGTCCTTCGACAACTTGCCAAGTGGAAGATTGGGAAAAAAATATATGATTTCGTCAAGGCTTTTTTAAACAACCGGTCTTTTTGCGTAAAAATAAACAATAAATTTTCAAAAACTTACAGACTATTTAATGGCATTCCGCAAGGCTCTCCCTTGTCAGTGGTACTCTTCATTGTGGCCTTTGACGAAATCAATAATTTACTTTTAAACTACAAGAGAATATCTAGTATTATGTATGCAGACGATCTAGTATTATTTACCAAATGTAAGGATTTATCGGTGGTACAAGGCGATTTTTCTCAAATATTATCTGAAATAACAAATTGGTCCAAAATATCGGGAGCTAAACTATCATACAACAAATGCAAAACTTTTCATATATGCAACAAACGGCTTTGTCCACCAATAAGTCTTAACTTCAATAATATAGATATTGTAAATAGTAACAGCTTAAAAATATTGGGAATTGTATTCGATAATAAGCTTACGTATAAAAACCATGTAGAATACTTAAGAACTAATTTAGATAAAAGATTGAATATTGTAAAGTTTTTATCGTCAAAACACTGTCTACTGCACCCCACAACACTAGTAAATATAACGAAAGCTCTGATCATATCAAAACTCGACTATGGCTTAACTATCTACGGGCCCTGTGCGCGCAGCAATATGAAACGCTTACTTGCACCATATCATACCGCAGCCCGAAGATGTATACGCGCTTTCCCGACGTCTCCAGTACGATGCACTCTCACAGAAGCAGGGCTCCCCACTGTGGAAGAGAGAACCAAACAAAACACTTTAAAGCTAATCCATAAACTTTTTCAATGCAAGAACGCAGTTGTATTCGATGCAGTCAACTCGGTGGTTAGAAGCAAAAAGGTATTGTGTCGCACATCAACCATAACAAGGTGCATAGATGCAGCGAAGAATTTAGGAATGCCTACTAAACCGGTCAAGATTAATATCAACTATCCTCCGCCCTGGATGAACTATTATTCTCGAGATCAGCAAAAGGAACAAGAGCAGTACACCACCATCAGTCTACAGACAAATATTCAAACAGCTCGCAACAAGTTTCGAAGAGCAGGGATGGAAATTCATCTATACCGATGGAACAAAGGTCCACTCCACCACAGCTTTCGCTGTTGTAAACGCAAATCACGAGACAATCACGGCTGGTCATTTACTATCCTTCTGCTCAGTATACACTGCTGAAGCCAACGCTATACTCCGAGCAACGCAATATGCCCTCGGTACCAAGGAGAAATACATAATATGTTCAGACAATTTATCGGCTATACAATCTATCCTTAGGGCCGGTTACTCAATGTCTGGTTAACACTAATCTGAGGTTAAACATCGTTATCGACGTCTTCGACTCCATGCATACAACAGGGAGTCGGTAACGTCGATAACTATGTTTAACCGGAGATTAGTGTTAACCAGACATTGAGTAACCGGCCCTTAATATGTCTAATACCGATAACCTGACCAGATTAATACGCAATGCACTTTACAAAGGAGGAAAATCAATCAAAATTATGTGGGTTCCAAGCCATGTTTTAATCCCTGGCAACGAAGCTGCTGACGAAAGAGTTAAGCTGGCAGCTAAAGAACCCCTTATTGTGGAGAATGCCTTTTCGAAAAAGGACATCTACAGGCTGGCAAGTGAACAAATATACAAAACTAAGCTGGAAAAATGGAGGGATTTCAAGCACCACTACGCAAACGTTAACGTAAAGGGCGAGAAACCTATATTTCCGGAGAAGATCAGCAGCAACAATTGAAAAGCGTTTATTAGACTACGTATTGGACATACGATTGTTACCCATGAATCTGTCCTGAAAGGTTCGAGGTCGCCACAGTGCCCCTATTGCAACGTGGAAACAATCACCGTAACTCATCTCCTCGACAGATGTCAGCATTTCGCTACAATCAGAGCTAGCATCTTCAACAACTCCATTGCATCCAAGTTATTGAAAAACCAGGACATTGAATCGATATCTAAAATTAATGAATTCCTTAGGTTAACGAATCTTAAGAAATTAATCTAGTGTTAATTATCTGTAAGAAGCAATTTAGGTTAATCTAAGTACTGAACATATGTATATATATATTAACGAGCGAGCCGAAGGTGATCATACTAGCGCTCCTTTTTCCGGTAAAGTGGCCTTCTCTTCTTTTCCTTTAATAATAATAATAATAATAATACAATACTTGCTAATACCGTAAAAACACTTAACAATACTCGTCAAAGCAATTACAACGCTTTACAAAACTTGTTAACACAATTAAACTTATAGCTTGCTTATTCGCAACTCACTTTACTTGTAGCTGGCTGACTTGTAACTAACTAACTTCGCTGTGGCGGCGCCCTTATATACCTGCGCTCGCACTTATGGCAACTCTAGAACGTTCTGAAGTTTATCGCTCATTCTCTTTCTCTCACTGTTCGCAGTGTTCATCCAACTTGACGTTTCTCTTTGTGGAACATTCTACGCGATTCCTCGAACATTCTGCCTATTTCTCGTTATTCGCTTCGCGTTGCCGCAGTATTCGCCACAATATTATAGGCAATATTAATTGAATGGCGAGTTTACGCCTAATGCACACCGGTGTAAAAGTAGCAGACATTCTTAAACTCCGCAGAGTATATTTTAATTTGCCGACAACGGAATTAATATGATTTACGCAGCTTAAATTAGTGTTTATAACAAAACCAAGGTTAGTTACTTTTGACACAAACTTAAGGGACTTATCACCAATGTACAGAGAAGGCATCACATTACAATTAATATTTCCTTTACATACTGGTAAACATGCTAAACATGCTAAATAGTAATGGTCCCATAATAGACAGCCTTATTATGTATCTCGAACGATAGGCCACACAAACGATTCGTCTGTAGGCGATATCGTCACGGATTGCAATTTTGTAACTCTGTCGTTCGTCTTGTCTTTACGTCGATTACGTTGCAATCGTCTCGGTTACGTTGTATGATGTTGCCGGATGTACTTCCTAAGAGTTTTTCATAGATTTCTAATATTTTCAGCTTATTTCAATGCTTTTTATTTTAAATGGGCAACATCGGAATTGTTTACATTTTGGTTTTGCTTAAAAGTGTTTTGGTTGTGTTGCGGAAAGAAATATAAGGAAAATTAATTTTTAAAAATGTATGCTGCTATAGCGCTAATGGACGCCGAGGAATCCGAAGAAAGGGAAAGGCGGATACAGAGGAGGAGATTGCGACACCACACCAATGTAATGGAACTACCTGAGANGGTTTGTTGCAAATTTCCGAATCAATAAAGAAATATTCCAATTAGCCGTGGGTAACACAGTGCATCGCCGCGCCATTGTGCTGATACCGAGAGCTGCGTACTGGCGCCGATACCGGTTTTCACAACTCAGTGACGCAATGGCGCCAGCAACACCGGAACACTGACGACACCAGGCGGCGCAAAGAACCAGCAAAGAACACCCCAACGCGAAGTGTCACTTGTAAAATGTGCAGCACAAGGCGAATTTTGACAAGGTGGTGTTGCTAAAATTAGCCGCGGTCCTTCTGAATGTGAAAATTATGTGTTTGTTGTATTTTTGGGTTTTGAACTTGGGTATACTTGAGTTGTTTTTACCCAACCCATACCACCTAGTATTAATTCACCTTAGTTCAACACCGGAACACTGACAACACCGGGTGTCGCAAAGAACCAGCAAAGAACACCCGAAATAGAAGTGTCTCTTGTAAAATGTGCAGCACAAGGCGAATTTATACAAGGTGGTGTTGCTAGAATTCGTCGCGGTCCTTCTGAATGTGAAAATGATGGGTTTGTTGTATTTTTGGGTTTTGAACTTGAGTATACTTGAGTTTTTTATCACCTTGTATTAATTCACTTTGGTGCAGCGTGCAGCAATAAAAGAAATGAGCTTTACCGTTGAAACACAATACCGACGAACAGCGAATTTTCGCACAGTAGTGCGACGACGGCGGCAACTTTCGCCCAAAAATTTCGCTCAGTAAAACACAACTACGGCGACAACGAATTCAGCTGCTTATGACAAGGTACAATAAAGTTTTTACAAACAATAAGATTATTAATTTCAAACAAAAACTAATACAGTATTTTTCAATTTCGATTTAAAAACTTGAGAATATTTAGCATATGGCCACAATGGATCGTATTTTTCCGCTGTCGTCAGCGACGACGATAGAAATAAGTATATCGTTGCCAACAGTCGTCGGACGAACGTCATCGTTTGCTTTGGTTGCGTGCGTTCTCATATAGAACAGTATGTTTTAATTTTTACAGCGAACATTCGCAGCGAAAAATTCGCCGTTCGTAGGCATTGTGTTTCAGCGGTTAGCCTGAAGAGGCGCAATTGCGCCAACACACTGTGCTGATTCCGACAGTGGCGCTGGAGTTAGTGCGCCAGCGCCAAAAAATTTGCGCCGTTACGAAGGCCTAATTCCAATACATATTAAATGAATTAAAAGAGCACATGGCCACATCACATAGAAGCACCCACCTATCGCTCCAGCTAAAACTCGCGACTTTTTAAAGATTTCTCGCCACCGGCAGTTACCAAAAATCTGTTCTTCTTCTTCTTATTTGGCGCTGTAACCGCCTAAGCGATTTTGGCCGAGTCCAAAACAGCACGCCAGTCATTTCTCTTCTGTGCTAACTGACGCCAATTGAAAATGCCAAGTGAAGCCAAGTCCTTCTCCACCTGGTCTTTCCAACGCAGAGGAGGCCTTCCTCTTCCTCTGTTACCAGCATCGCGGCCCGCGTTGAATATTTTCAGAGCAGGAGCGTTTCTGTCCATCCGAACGACATGGCCAAGCCAGCGGAGCCGCTGAATTTTAATTCGC
>NW_016158656.1:20774-44548 GCF_001687245.7 Rhagoletis zephyria
AAAAAAAAAAAAACAAAATATCACTTCAATACTCTCACAATAGTGGTATGCAAATTAATTCCGGAAGTACTCCAAACATTTTTCAAAAATTGCAGATTGGCGTTCCACCGCAGCAGTTAATTTGTTTGTGGCATCCACCTGCAGCATTGATGCCTCTGCCATTTTTTTTGCAGCCTCAGCCTGCACTTTAGCGGCTTCTGCTTGGACTTTGGCAGATTCAGCCACTGTCTCTTGGAAGGTGCGCTTCCTATTAGTGGAACGTAACGTGTGCGTTGGTGTAGGACGGGTTGTCTGTGTAGTGGGAGTCACTACTCCCACTGGTGGTGGTTGGTTGTGCCTTATAGGAGATTGAAGGGTGGTTGTTTGTTGCTTTCGTTGGTCAAGTGTTGGCGATTCAGTTACAAGTAAAGGAGGCATTTCCTCCAACGACGAATGTCTTGACATGTTAGAGGTCGCCGTCGAAGGAATGCCGAAAACTCTGCCGCTCGGGGCTGCTGACCTTGAAATAAAAACCAGGCTGTCTATGGCCTGCCCCATTTCGGAAAGCGGAGAGTGACGGAATGGGCCACCACCGGTAGCAGTAAGGCTTCGTNCCACCGGCAGCAGTAAGTCTTCGTGTGTTTTCGGTAATCTTCTTTTTTGTCCGACTTTTCAAGTCAGCCCATATCTTGAAAAATTAATGGGTCGATTACGGATGGCAACACAACCACGCTTCGATTGTCAGTTGGCAATGCAACTGGAAAGAAAATTTGTATTACGAATGGCAACTATCGTCAGTTGCTGTAGAGTTATCGATAATCGAAATTTGAAAGTTCAACAACCAGCAAGCGGCTGCAAACAAGCTGTGCGAGTAAAATTAAATTATTAAAATAAAGAGTTTTAAAGAAAAGACAGAAATAAGGCTAAATTTATCACAATTATTTGTTTAGGAGGAAGAGATATGCATGAACGCGTCCTCAATCAGGCGACACTTAAAGGATAATTCCAATCCTCTAGAGCTACCGCGTGTACTGTAAGCAAAAGTTAATGGTTTCTTTTGTTATCGTTTTGTGTTAATTTTCAAAGCATATTGAGGAATTCCAAAAGAAGCTGTAGTATAATTGGTTAATAAACAGATGAACCACTTCGTTCAACTTCAATACCTCCGCTCAGAAAAGCTTGCGCACATCTTCGATTTTTCGCAGAAGGAAGTGCCACAGCAATGACTTTAATTTGGAAAACTGGGTGTGTCGGTAGTTTTAAAAGAGGTGCTTCAATTGATAAAGGAAAAAAATTGCAATCAGTGTTCGCTTTTGTTTCGCCAAAAGGGCGTTGTCCACGGGAACTAAAATTTCAAGATATTGGTTTGTTATTTTCACCATATTCTGTAAAAGCAAACTGCATTGCAAATATCGTTCAAATTATTAAATATATGACACACTTTTCAATTTTCGCCCCTAAATACGCTCCAAAAACATTCCCAGCAACCACTAAAATGTAGTCGCCTGTATACACATTATGTAGCAACTGCAGTTGTCAGTTGAAAGTTGCCAGTTGCCATCTGTAATATCGTTTTGGCAACTAGCAACGCAACTGAAGTTCGATTGCTATCGATAATCTACCCATAAAATAAAATAAAATTCAATGTCAGTAAAGTGGAAATAGTACGCAAGCATTTATCTACCACATACAATGTATGTACATATGCTTACTTTCTTCCATTCGACGGCCGTTCTTGTAGGTGGACCATGAGAATTAATTTTCCTCATAATTTCCTCCCACCGCTCCTCTACCCTTCCACGATCAGATCCAAACACTGCAACACCTCTGGCCAGGTCAAGATTTCTCTCCATTTCTTTTACCAGTACTTCAAATTGAGTGGTTGTAGTTTTTTTCAGCGCTACAAGCATAAATATTAATATATTTCCTTAAACTAAGTTATATTTTTTTATTTTCTTACTTTTCCTGGCAGAACCCTCCATCTGAACGATCACTAATAACCTTTCGTCTGTTTTCAACGATTGTTGTCTCACTTTCGTCTTCTATTCGCCTTAAAAAATTTCAAACTAGACGAAAACTACGTAACGATCAGCTGTTTTCGTGCCGCCAGACGATTTCGACTTACATACTACCAACACACGAACGAAACGTCTAGCAGACGAAACGAACGTTCGCTTCGAGATACATGATTAGGCATGAACGAAAGACACAAAATCACGTAAGAACAAGAGAGTGAAAAAAGTCGATTTTTTTAGCGGGTTCTACGCCATCTTGTTTCACTGGAAAACGAGCGAAAAGTAAACAAAGCAAAGAACGCTAACGAAAACCAAAATTATTGTCAGCCACTTTAAACGCACAATTTAGGTAAAATGATGCAACAAAATGCTTTAAAATGTGTTGTCATGTTGAATTAACTCTTCTTTACTTGAATAAAAGTGTAAAATAGTGGTGCTTGTGATGTAAACAAACGCTCAGCTGACGAACCCGCTTTCGCAAACTTTTTTCTCAAAACCAGTTACAAATACAACGTCGCGTTCTTACGTGATCTTGTATTTTTGGTTCATGAGGTTTAGGCTGAGAGCCTTGGGTTTCATTGATAATTTGTTTGCATGGTTTGGTAACACTGACAAATGAATGTATACACAAACATATATTCTGCCATTTGTTTATCTTAACTTGGTTCAAAAAAATACCCTTTATGTTGAATATTTATTTAATTGAATACTATTTCATTTGAATGTACTTTTCCGCATTTAGTGAGTTCAATTTTATAATTTCGTCTTCCTCTTGCTAATAGTATAAAATTAGTGCTGCCACCCTAATAAAATGTTTGAGTTCGTTTTGGTGAGAAATGATCGGCATACGGAGCTGGATAACCCAAAAACACAACTTTTGTGTTGGTAATTGATTACCAAGATTAACGAGCGCATTTCATTTCGCTGTCTAAAATTGACATTTCTACTGTCAAGCAGAATTCGACGGAGATTTTTGGTTACATCATTTGTGTTTTTTGGGCATCATAGTTTTATACTGAAAAACATTATTGAATAGTGAATTAATATAGCGAATATTAAGCCAATAAGTGATTATTTAATTTTCAAACTAGCTGAGGCCGTCTTTCTCGCGTCGACGGCGGTGAATGAGCGAAAGACGCGCCTAAAATGACTGAAAACAATCAGGTTAGTTGAGTTCATTAGACCATTTATCTTCAGTTTGTCGAGGGTGACGAAGTTAGATTGGTGTTTTTTTTCTCAAATTACCCCAAACTGGTGATGTGTCCAACAATGTATTATTCAAATTAAAAGTTCCGTGTGTATTCTATGTAGCAAATTTCTATTGCGCCTTTTGTAATATCAAATTTTAATCTCATAATAATTGTACATACATACATACATACAAATAAACATGTAGTACGTCACTATGAAGCGTGCGATAAAAATAAATATTAAACAGAAAAATGTAAAAAAATAATTGCTTTATAGGTTTGGTTGGGTACTGTTCATCACACAAAAAAATTTATATTTGTATCAAGGGTATTGTTTATTTGGGAAAATTTTAGAAATGTAACCCGGTGTAAGGAATTAAGGAAAATATGGGGAGGTAGAGGTGGTCCAATCAGTGTTGCCGTTTGGATCCATTTACTTCAAAAGTGATACGTGTTTGTGGAAATTTTCGGAAGATACTTTAATTTTTCGCTCATTTCGCGAGATACTTATATTTATCACTCCTATTTTCCTTAAGGCAGCCAGTTTACCAATACATTTTTATATTCCCTTCATTTTACACTATATTCTATCAGTTATAACTTTCTTTATCACTTTAATTTTAACGAATTAATCACAATTTATTGAATAAAAACACCTTCATCATCACGCGTCTGCCTTTGGTTGCATATCGATGGCTGAGTGGAAGTCGACCTATCTCGGCAGCCGGTTCGAAAACGCCCTATCAGAAAATTTTTCAACAACGCTCTATCTCAAAAAACTTTTCAAGAACGCCCTACTTCAGAATTTGATTCAAAAACGCCCTATCTCAGCTTATTTTCAATGTATTTTCGTTTGGGATAGGGTATTTTTGAACCGAAATCTGAGATAGGACGATATTCAACCAAATTCTGAGAAAGGATGTTTTTCAATAAAATTCTGAAATAGGGCGTTCTTCAAAAGTTTTCTGAGATAGGGTGTGTGTGAACTGGCTGCCGAGATAGGTCGATGTTCCACACAGCCATCGATATGCAAATTAAATGGCTGGGTTCAGCTGTCAAACTCCAAAATATACAAGAAGGATGAGAGACAAAAGAAATTAAGATATAACCCAGTATAACAGGCCAACCTAATATTCACGCACGCCGACAGTTTACTGTCAAAAATTTCTCATGCACATACAACTTGTGTGGGACCAACCGAAATTGACCGGCGTGCGTAAAAAGCTAACTCAAATTCCAAGATTTGTGTTGGCGTGACATTTCGATTTGACGTTTGTGCTCATTTGACATTCTGGCGCGACTATGAATTAGAATTTTGGAACAAATGCAGAATAGCTCCGATTTTCAAATAAAAAAAATAAATATTGGGGTCGATAGAGATGATCTAGCTGAACATAACGGTATATTTATTTTTTGTGGAAACAACAACTACAGACGTTATTAGGAGTCAAAGTTCAAATTAAACAATTCTTTAAATCAACATTTTTTGAAAACGAATGCACGGATTGATCACATTTGATAGGAAATTTGATTCCCCATAATAAATAAATTCCCCATAATAAATAAATAAATAAATATAATCCTCCCTAAGTAGAATTTTCCTTTCTGTGTTGCCGCCGAAGAGAAGCGGAATTCCTTTCTGCGTACATTAATTCGATTTTTGTGAAAACTAAACAAGGCATATATAAAGTATGTATATCAAATTACAGGGAACTAAATTTGCTATCGATTGAAACCAAAACTTTTAAAATCCATACATTCGTTTTAAGAAATTTTGATTTAAAATATTTGACCCTTAATAACTTTTGTAGTTGTTGGTTCCGCAAGAAAAGAAATATACTGTTATACGCACCTCAATGATCTCTATCGATCCCCATATGTTTATACCTCCCTTTTATTAGCTCGGTATGTAAGTATGTAATATTGATGCGCCTAAAAGATGCAGCGATACCTGTTCTCAATTTACATACCTTATCACAGTACGAATGGAAATTATAATAGAGGTTTTAGTTTTTTAAACTATAATTTTATTTTTAATTTGAGAATCGAAGCTATTCTGCATTTATGCCCAAATTTTGCTCAACTTCTGAAATTTGACAGAAATGCAACTCTGGAAAATCACGCACGCAAATTTATTTTGGTTACTCAAATGTGAAAAACATTACAAATTTAAACCTTTGCATGGAAAATATGTATGAAATGTGTTCTCTGCAAGAGGTGTTCAGCCGCCCTTCTTTGGCAACACAGAAAGGAGAATTCTACTTACTGAGGGTTATAATCCTTAAGTGCGGCCGAAGGCCGCCTACGCTGAAACGTGTGCTCTGCGAAATGTGTTCAGCCCCCTTCTTTGGCAACACAGAAAGGAGAATTCTACTAAGTGAGGGTTATAGTCCCTAAGTGCGGCCGAAAGCCGCCTACGCAGAAAGGTGTTTTCTGCAAAAGGTGTTCAACACCCTTTGGCAACACAAAAAGGAGAATTTTACTTACTGAGGGTTATAATCCCTAAGTGCGGCCGAAGGCCGCCAACGCAGAAATACGTTCTACGCCAAAATATTATCATATTACTATTACTATTACATTATTACCTGCCGCGTTTTTTTAATATAACAATATTTTTAGTGAAATTTTTTATAACTTTTTTCCACATTTTCAAACGGTTCCCTAGGTATCTGTGGGAGTTCCCGAAAGGAGGGGCGCGGCTTTTCGTAAAGTGGGAACTGTCCCCTTTTCGAATGGGGGGGGGGGACAGTTAGGGGGCCACGCCCCCTCCGCCACGCACCCCAAAACGGTGGGCCAACAACTAAACATTTTCCGAAAATTTATACATATGTATGCAGTAGCAGCTTTAAAATTTGGTCGAAAATATTTAAACGTTTTGGGGTTGTTGTTGTTGTTGTAGCGGCACTACTAAGCCCCGCCTGTTTCGGGTCAACTTTTAATCATTATCGTCAAGCTCAACTAACGGTAGGCCCAGGAAACGAGCTGTTTCGATGGGGTCGGACCAAAGGGAGAGGGGGTGTTAGTTGAGTCGGATTGAGCTGGCATGTGAAGAGGTGGTTGGTGTCATGGGGGAGTCTCCACATGCCGGGCACTCATTTGGGATGTTTGGGTCGAGTCTGGACAGGTAGCTGTTTAGGCGGCTACAGTATCCAGATCGTAACTGAGCCAGGGTAACGCGGGTCTCTCTAGGTAGTTGAAGCTCCGTCTCTTCCACAGGTGGTGATTGGGCTCCGATAACGACATTCCTAGGCCGGGAGTCGAGGTAGGTGGAGACAGACTCCCTATGAATGTCGTTAATCGCTCGTCTGTACGTCATTAGGTCCAGTGGTTGGTCTGTGTAGGTCTGGACTGCGTCCTTGTACATGAATAGGTGCCCCCTGACGTGCCTGGGCGGAGGCTCCTCCTCCAGCAGTGGTCTGTTGGGGTGTTCACTTCTGTGACACCCCACAAGAAACTGCTTACAGAGCATCTTGTTGTGTTCCCTTACGGGGAGCACTTGGGCCTCACTGTGTAGGTGATGCTCAGGCGTCATCAGAAGGCACCCAGTCGCTGTCCGGAGTGCGGCGTTCTGACAAGTCTGTAGCTTCGTCCACTGCGTCCAACTAGTCCCCGGCGTCCAAACTGGCGCAGCATAATTTAGAACCGGCCGGCCAATTGCCTTGTATGTTGCCAGCAACGTTTCTTTGTCTTTGCCCCAAGTGCTGCCGGCGAGCGACTTGAGGACCTTGTTGCGGCTCTGTACTTTGTTGACAACTGCGGTTGTGTGCGCGGAGAAAGAGAGCAGGCTATCAAAGGTAACCCCTAAAATTTTCGGGTTGTTCACCGTCGGTATTGGTGTGCCGTCGACGTGAATGCCTAATTCAAGCCTGACCTCCTTCGTCCAGGTGGTGAAGAGGGTCGCCGTTGATTTCGTTGGGGAGAGGGTTAGGCTCCTTGCAGTGAAGAAGCGAGAAAGGCTGGAGAGATAGCCGTTTACTTTTGAGCAGAGGTCATCAATTCCATTCCCAGACGCCAAAATCGAACAGTCATCAGCGTACGAGATCAGGGAAACTCCTTCAGGTGGCTGGGGGAGTTTCGAGATATAGAAGTTAAAAAGTAAGGGGGAGAGAACACCACCTTGTGGAACCCCTTGTTTTATTCTTCTTGGTTTCGAGGTTTGATCTCTGAAGATTACTGATGATTGTCGACCACTCATATAATTCGCCGACCATCGCTTCAGTCCCTGTGGGAGAGAGGAGGCCTCAATGTCTTCTAGCAGCGTGGAATGGCAGACGGTGTCAAACGCCTTTGACAAGTCCAGCGCTACTAGGACAGTTCTCTCACAGGGGCGGTTTCGATTTAGGCCGCGGGTTATCTGGGTGTTTATGGCGTTAAGTGCTGTTGTTGTGCTGTGCACTTTACGGAAGCCATGCTGATGTTTCGCTGGGGTTAGGTGGCAGGTGAAGTATGGGAGCAGCAGGGCCTCAAGTGTCTTCGCGACCGGGGAAAGGAGCGTTATCGGGCGATAAGAGTCTCCTCTGTTGGCGGGCTTCCCCGGTTTCAGCAGTGGGACCACTCTCCCTGATTTCCACACATCAGGAATGATGAGAGTGGTCATAGACAAATTGAGGACCTCCGTGAGGTATGCTACTCCCACAGGCCCCAAATGTTTCAACATCAGCATACAGATTCCGTCGGGTCCAATGGCTTTGGAGGCTTTCGCCTTCCCGATGACCCCCTTCACTTCACCGCTGGTGAAAACAAGTGGTGCATCGTTTTTGGGCAGTTTGTGCAGCCTCCTGGTCACTCGACGTTTGGCCTTGTCTACCGAAGGATGCAGTGTGAATTGCCGACTGAAATAGTTCGCGCATTTCTTCGGGTCCGATGAGGCGTGACCTTCGAATGAAATTTCCACTCTGTCATCACGCTTCGTCGGGTTGGACAAGGACCTCACGGTTGACCAGAGCTTACTCACACCAGAGGTGAAGTTACAGGCCTTCAAGTGCTCTTCCCACTTTGTCCGCTTGTGTTGATTTACCAGTTGCCGAATCTCCAAATTAAGTTCCCTCAAGCGAGGGTCCCCGGGGTCGACCTGGCGTAGGTGGTCACGCTCATTTGCTAGTACAGCTGCTTCAGCCGGGAAATTTGGGCGGACTTCCGCGATGCGTCCGGACGGTATGAAGCGAGCTGCTGCGGCTGTGACTACCTTGCGGAACTGGCGTTCGCCAGCATGTACGTCTGTGGGTGTGGGGAGGGCGGCGAAGCTGCTCTCGGTAACTTCCGCGAAGCCGTTCCAATCAGCTTTGTTGAAGTTGGTGTAGGTTCGGTGATCCGCGGGAGCAAAGTCGGTGGGCTTATTGATCGAGATGATTATGGGCAGATGGTCTGATGCTAACGTTAGCATAGGTCGCCATGATATGCTATTTATCAGACCAGCGCTAGCAATTGTTACGTCTGGCGAGCTGCTGCAGCTGCCCACAATCCTGGTGGGGGCGTCGTCGTTCATGGTGCAGAATGTCGAATCGTCTATCTGCTCAGCCAAACTGTTTCCCCTCCGATCATTGGCCAGGCTTGAGTGCCAAAGATCGTGGTGCGCATTGAAGTCACCTACTACCAATCGGTTTTCGCCTCTGAGTAGCGCACCTATGTCAGGGAGATATCCAGCCGGGCAGCAGGTGACAGGGGGTATGTACACGTTAAATATTTCGAGCTCGACATCGCCTGACCGGACAGCTATGCCCTGACATTCTAGGGTAGTGTCCCTTGGGTCGATGTCTTCTTCGATTAGCCGATACTGCACTGTGTGGTGTAGAATGAACGCTAGTCCTCCACCATTATCTCGCTCGCGATCTTTACGGAGCACATTGTAGGCGGCGCAACCCAACAGAGTTGAGTTGCTGTGCAACTTCGTTTCTTGGACCGCAGCTATCAATATGCCGTGCCGACCCATGAAGACTGCTATCTCCTCAATCTTGCTCTGGAGTCCGTTGCAGTTGAGTTGGAGTACGTTCGTATGCCTTGGGAGGCTGGTCGCGATACGGGGGGTGAGGGAAGTGTGGGGCCTACCTTGGGCCTGTTGCGCCTGACGCAGTTGCTGTTGCAGCCTGATGGTAGGTGGCTGCGATATGGGCGTTGTTGTCTGCGCCGGCGGTGCACTACAGCAAGGGGCGCTGTAGTTTGTAGTCCACTCGCGAGTGGTGCGTAGACCAGAACATAGCCGGAAGTGGCACCAGCCAAGGCATGTGTTGCATTTGACTGATGTCACATTCCGGTATATTCTGTTCTGGCACACGGAGCAGATGGTGTGGGCAACCAGTAGCTGCTGGTTGGCTCGCGCTCGCGAGTGGGACCGGCCGGTAGGTTGTGTGGGTGGGGTGTGTTGGGAGGTTTGCTGTTGCTCAGGGGAGCTTCTAGGGGCCGTGCAGGCTCTTCGGGTGCTAGGTCGCACCCGTGCATTACGCGAGTGGGTAGCCGTGGAGGCTGATTGTGCCATTTGGCTTGAGCAACAGGGAGCCACAAAGTTTGTGGTCTACTCCCGGTGAGACCTAAGGCCAGAGCAGGTTCTTAGGTGACTCCACCCGTTGCAGGAGTTGCACCTAACCGAANGATTCTGGCAAACACAGCAGAAGTAAATTTCAGGTCCGGGGTTGGGCTCTACGCCCGCCCGGAGAAGAAGGATGCGGAGCAATCCGGCTGCAAGGTATTGCTCCATGGACAAATAATGATTGGTGGGTATCGCCGATCTAGACGTTTTGGGGTCAAATAAGCTGACTGCATGCATTTTTAATTTAATTTACTTGCGGCTGCAGAGCGTATATTTTCAGATGTAAAATTTATCCAATATAAAAGAGAAATTGATTTTCATTACAAACTGTTGAGAATATAACAGAGCATATTAATAGTCAAGATAAAGTAGACACTGAAGGTATATTTAGTTTTACTCTCACTTCTAAAATTTTTCCGAACTCACATACGAGGTTTTTCATTTTGTTGATACGTGGTTTTGTACTTGTAAACGACGATATGTATGTGTGCATTACATGATGTTTGGTTATTGAATAAAAAGAAGTTGTATGAAACCAAATAGCATTTTTTAACAGTTTTTTTCAAGTTTAATACTTTGTTACCTAAAAAAAATTAGTAATACATTTGATCCATTTCTTTGTTTTTTTATGATACATTTTGTCATGACGTCGCGGCAACACTGGTTCTAATAGTTGTCTATAACAGTGTGTCCAGATTGTTTAAAAAAATCTACAATTTTTTTCTAATAAAATTCATGAAATCGATTTAACAAATCTTTTATTTTAAAAATGAGGCCTTGTTATAATATAGTTTTTAAAACCAAAAACGAATATAATATCTTCAGAGGGTAATAATAAATGAGCTGTTATAAATGAAAGTGGTGTAAGTCCACTTTTGGAAAAAATGAGTTAATTACTGTTTTAGTTAGGTATAGCCACAATCTTTTTATGTTTATTAAATTACATTCCATGGAGCAAAATTTCTTAAAAAAATAATCAAAACAAGTTGACTTTACAATCTTATCGCAGAAATGTTTTTGTTTGAAAGTGGTTTAAGTCCATTCGTAATGATCATAATTGAAACAACATTTTGATCGCTATTATTATTGATTGTTACGATTACGCAGATCTTTGGCAAATAGGAACATTTAAAACCAAAAGTGTAAACAAAGAACATAAATCTATAACAATTGTAGCGAGTGTGAATATCAGGAGCGTGCCTTCTCTTTTGTCCAAATACAGAGATTTTGGGGTAGTGGAAACAGCGTTAAAGAAAAAGGAACAACTGTATACTGCTCAAAGCTATTATACTACAATACAAACTTGTCGGAAGAAAAATAGCTTTATTTTGCATCAAATGAAACGAGAAGATTTTGTATCTACAGAAGCTCTAGAAAAAGCTATATCAAATAGAAAGAAAAATATGGACGGAGAAACTGTAAATTGGTTGCAAATATGCTGGATGAGATTCGGAAGAGACGAGCCACACAACATTTTTTATGAAATTACTATGGAACCAAGCGCTCCATTTAAAGCAATTTTTCTATTTGGGAAAAGGGGAAGACCGAAATATCATAGCAAGATTACTATGTTGCCACTATATAGAACGCCTAGACCTGTTACAAAGGAGATATACGCAGACATGATGAGCTTACTTCCTTTCATACCGCCTATTCACCATGAAGTCTTCACTAGTCTAAATGTAAATTAGACATGCCAATAAAGCCTTCCTTGCATTTTTTTACTTTGAAATTGAAAGATAAGAATATAAATTTTACGTTCATTTGACATAATAATCACAATCTTTTCTTACCTTTTTTTTTGTTTAAGTTAAGCCTGGTTTTCATTAGGTCATATTTGACGCCAAATGTTGTCAAAATAATGAAAACGGGTTGTCATCTGGTGTCATTTGCGTTTGTTGTCATATATCACCACGCACGGTGATATAAAATGACATCCAAATGAAAACGGCCCTCGCCGCTGATGTGGCAGCATTTGACAACCAAAATGTATTTGCCAACATGTTGGCAATTTTGATTTCGTTTGCCATGCGAACAGCTGATTCTAGCTACAATACGGACCGTTTAGCTACAAAAAAAAACCAAAAATGCAGATCGATAGAACTTTTCACGCTGATTTCAACCATACCATAATTATTTGGGGCAAGTAAAAAACAAAGAAAATATAACAGGTTAAACTTCAACTTTCCTATTTCTCATATGTTTAATATCTCGGAAACTACTTGACCGATTAGAAAAGCATTAAATTCAATTCAAAGATAATTTTAATAGCTTTTTACGACGTATTTACTATAACCATTTTTCAGAACAAATTTTTGGTAAACGATATTTAAAGAAAATATATATACAATTTCGATTTTTTCCACTACTTTCGTTAAATTTTGCCCTATAAACCTTTCTATATAAGATAATAACTTGTACTTTCTTAATAATATAAATTTCTGTAGCATTAATTATGCAATTTTCTTCAAAAAAGGTAATTCAATGAAAAAATTAAATTTTTTTGTTTTTTAGTATTTCTGACTCAAAAATATAGAAAATCAGAAAAATTATGTACATCAACTGAAAGATAAACTAATCATCTTTATTTTGGCATCATTAGTTGTTTAATGGGTTATGTAGCTCATAAGATTTTGATATTTCAAAATATCGAAAAATTTAACTTAACCTACTATATCTTCTTAATTTTTTACTTGCGCAAAATAATTTTGGTAAGGTGAAAATCAGCATGAAGAGTTCTATCCAATTACATTTTTGGTTTGTCTATAGCTAAACGGGCGGTATTCTATACTTTTTGTAAAAATTTAACATCACATTTGACATGAGTAATGAAAACGGAATGTCAATCATCTGACACCGAAATTTGACGACAGTCTTTGACATGCACTGCGGTATCGACATTTGGTCAGTTTTTAAAATGTAATGAAAACGCATTTGACATCAAATGAACAGCTGTCAGATGAAGGCAGTTTTTGATGTCAGTGATTTTGACCTAATGAAAACCAGCCTTTATTAACTTGTTTTAGTTATTATTTTCTTAAGTATAAAAATAAATACATAAATTTTGATTTTTTAACAAATAAAACTTCCATAAAGGGTGTTGAGACATGGACTTAAACTTTTCCTCATTTTTGTTTTGGAATTTGTTATTTTTGAAAGTGGTGCAAGTCCATTCGGGGTTAAAAACTATCTTAGTTTCGTTAACAACTTTAATATTAATTATTGCATAATAATATTTGCTGTAATAGCACTTAAAAAAACATCACCTGGATGTATTAACCTTTACCAGCATTTTTAAAATTAATCGAAGGCAAACTTTTAAATATCTCGATATATGCAAAAATGGACTTACACTACTTTCATTTCTAACAGCTCAAACAAAATCACTTTTATAATAGAGACGTACAAATATTTTTTTTTTAAATACGCATACTTTTAAAAAATATTTGTTTGAACACATTTTACAATAGTACTGCGCAATTATTAAACTTATTATAACTCATATTAATTGATTAATCGCACAATCCGCTTTTAAGCGCTCGGCGCTAAAAGTAAAATAAAAACCTATAATGAGGAGATCAGCTATTTCTACAATTTTTTCAAAATCACCTATAGTGTATGAATCATTTACATTTCTGTTGTTGTCATATATTGAGCTATCAACCTTGATAACATACTTTTGATATTAGAAACTTTTTGCAGCAGAAACTATTAGCCTTCATATAACACTTTATTCGAACTATTGAATTAAGGCTTTCTAACCTCATCCTATTTCGAATCTTAGTTTTTGTTGAATTCATTACGGAAAAAACGAGCTCAACAAAGCATGTGAGTGCGGCACGAATAATAATATGAATTTACTTGTATTTCCAAACATTTTATTGCCTGTTGCGGTTTTCACTCCGTAAGCAATTTTCCAAAATTCTTCAGAGTCGGATGGAATGGTTCTGAGAAAAGTTATTTCATGGGAAAGTTAAAACATTTAAATATTCAGTTTCCGCTACTTTTCTTTCCTACAAAGTCAAACAGTGAATTGGCAGGTCCCTCAAACTCGCCCTCTTGTGATTCACACACTTTTCTGGTGAAAAAAATCAAAGCTTTTTTAAAAGTATTTAGTTAACTAGGTAATCGTTTCAAAAGTTCTTCGATTAGCGTGATTAAACATTTTTTAGTCTTTTAATATGCTTCTTAAGTCAAGTTTATCACGCAGTTCATTAGCATCTTCGGTAAAATTATCGTGGAAAACTAAGTTTTGTATATTTTTATAATTGGTATTTATTGACGTGATCCAAGTATCGCGATATTTATTGACGGTGTAGCATGCAATATTGATGGATCGCGATCCATATCGCAAAATTTCTAAAAATTTGGAAATATGGACCGTGTGACAGGGACAGCGTTGCCGAAATATTTCACTGAAAAATCGTCAATTTGTTCCAAAAAATCGTCATTTCAGCCAAAAAAACGTCAAATACTTTTTATTGGCTGCATTTGTTTATTCATTCTGAACTTTTGGAATAAACTTTTTTGTTTACTTATTCTTTAGAACGTTCATTTCATCAAATTTCAAATCTCCCTGTAACTTCAAAAAATAAAACCTGTGCACATCTATGTAGAATCCCAGTTCTTTAATTTGACTTCTCCTTTTGGAAATTCGAAATAACGGTGCAGATGTGATAACCTTAAAAAAAAAAATGACAACTCGAATTAAAAATATTATCAGCCTATAGTTTTCTTAAAACTCTTTCGTTTGACACTAATATTTCGATATTTCATATAGGTATCTTTCGTATAAGTAAAACAAATTCGACTTTTCAAACAGGTGGCAACCCCTTTAAAAGTATTTTCAAACTAAAATCTTTCGCCTGGCATTGTTATACATATTTCAATTAACTGATGAATTAAGTTGAATTTAATTTTTTTAAGTACATGGCGACTTTCCTAAATACAGTTTAGAAATAAATTATTTTCAAACTCATTTCGATTGATATCCATCTTTTGACAATCCATTTAACTTATTAAATAATTTGAGCTTAATTTTTTCAACAAAAAAAAAACAGATATTCAATTTAAATATTTCTTAACGCTGTCCTTTTGATAACCATATTTTAAAGATTCATGTAACTTATGTATAAATAAACGAAATATTACTTTCAACCCTATTACAAATTATTTTCGAACTAAAATTTCCTTAAATATTTTTCGTCTGGCATTGTTATAAATATTTCAAGTAACTGATGAATTAAGTGGAAATTTATATTTTAAACACGTGGCGACCCTCCTAAATAAAGTTCTTAAATAAAGGATTTTAAACCCATTTCCATTGATAACCATCGGTTAGTAATTCATTTAACTTATTAAATAATTTTAGTTTAGCCCTTTAAACTGGGGCAACCCTCAAACACATCAAAAATGTTCTAAATTGTCAAACTAGGTTGGGGTATTCACAACGGTGTCGTAAGTGTCGTATTGTTGTATGCCGTAAACTTTACACGCCTAAAAAATATATTAAGGGGGCCCGCAAAGTACCATCGAAGTCATATTTTGAATTTTCGCAGTGTTAAGAAGTAGTTGGTTGTGGTTTCAAGTTCTCTAAGCATTTATTTATGCTTGTAAAGTTTACGACATACAACAATACGACACTTACGACACCGTTGTGAATCCACCAATAATTTCTTGAAGCTCTTTCATTTGACATCCATCGTTAATATTTTATATAACTTGGGTATAAAATAGTTCAATTAGGCTTCTCAATAGGTGGCTCTCCCTATTCAAAATATTTCCAAACTACTATTTTCTTAAACCTCTTTTGTATGACACCCATATAGCGATACCTTATTCACTTACCAAATTCTTTAATTAAAATTGAATTAAATTTTTTTTTAACATGATGCAACCCTCCTATACGTAGTTAAGTTATAAAGCCTTTCCAAAACCATTTCGATTGATACCCATATTTAATAATTGATTTAACTTTTTAATTAATTTTAGCTTAATTTCTTAAGAGGTGGCAACTTTTTTCGACAAAGTAAAACCTTCTTGAACATCCACACCCTAAGCCCTTTAATTTGGTACCTCGCTGTTGAAAATCGAACGGCCGGTGCGGATCTGAGGGCATTGATTAGTAAATAACTTGAGTTTAATTATTTAACAGGTGGCAACTCCTTTGGGAAAAATAAAACCAGTTTGCACATCTACAGGCCAAGCGCTTTAATTTGACGTTTTTTAAAATCGAACGAACGGTGCAGATCTTTTATGTTGCACAAAAAATGCCTTCGCGTATTATATATATAGATTTCATGCTCATACAATATACAGTATTGGCCAATACAATAGCACCCCCATTTCAAAGTGATATTGTTTGCCACTCATGTTTATTTATTTATTTTTAAGAATTTTCAATTAAAATACAGTTCATTCTCTCACAAAACTCATATAAACTCAAGTTTAAAACTTTTTAAAAGACCGCCAAAAAGTGCAACACATTTTCACCCGAATTTCAAACTTTTTTCTCAGAAGCGGTAGAATTTTTTTGAATACACAGTTTTATAGCCCATTCAATTATAGTCCAATAATGTGCAAGTTTCAAGTGGCTAAAAATTACCGTTGATTTTTTTTAATTTCTTTCGCCGAAGATGTTGCGGGTTTCTGCCATATAAAAATAAATAGTGTTTAGTCGTGTGAGACAAAAAAAATTCTAAAAAATCAACGGTAATCATAGCGACTTGAAACTTGCACATTATTGGACTCAAATTGAATGCGCTATAAAACTGTGACTCAAAAAAAATCTAGAGCTTCTGAGAAAAAAGTTTGAAATATAAGTGAAAGTTTGTTGCACTTTTTTGAGGTCTTTTACTACTACTAAATTTTATTTATTTTCTTCAGATCCTGAATTATAAAAGATTTGAGAAATTAAAATAAATAAAAGATCATAGACAATAACAATAAATGTTGTGTGTCTGCATTGCACTTAGAACTAAACAANGACAAAGTAAAACCTTCTTGAACATCCACACCCTAAGCCCTTTAATTTGGTACCTCGCTGTTGAAAATCGAACGGCCGGTGCGGATCTGAGGGCATTGATTAGTAAATAACTTGAGTTTAATTATTTAACAGGTGGCAACTCCTTTGGGAAAAATAAAACCAGTTTGCACATCTACAGGCCAAGCGCTTTAATTTGACGTTTTTTAAAATCGAACGAACGGTGCAGATCTTTTATGTTGCACAAAAAATGCCTTCGCGTATTATATATATAGATTTCATGCTCATACAATATACAGTATTGGCCAATACAATAGCACCCCCATTTCAAAGTGATATTGTTTGCCACTCATGTTTATTTATTTATTTTTAAGAATTTTCAATTAAAATACAGTTCATTCTCTCACAAAACTCATATAAACTCAAGTTTAAAACTTTTTAAAAGACCGCCAAAAAGTGCAACACATTTTCACCCGAATTTCAAACTTTTTTCTCAGAAGCGGTAGAATTTTTTTGAATACACAGTTTTATAGCCCATTCAATTATAGTCCAATAATGTGCAAGTTTCAAGTGGCTAAAAATTACCGTTGATTTTTTTTAATTTCTTTCGCCGAAGATGTTGCGGGTTTCTGCCATATAAAAATAAATAGTGTTTAGTCGTGTGAGACAAAAAAAATTCTAAAAAATCAACGGTAATCATAGCGACTTGAAACTTGCACATTATTGGACTCAAATTGAATGCGCTATAAAACTGTGACTCAAAAAAAATCTAGAGCTTCTGAGAAAAAAGTTTGAAATATAAGTGAAAGTTTGTTGCACTTTTTTGAGGTCTTTTACTACTACTAAATTTTATTTATTTTCTTCAGATCCTGAATTATAAAAGATTTGAGAAATTAAAATAAATAAAAGATCATAGACAATAACAATAAATGTTGTGTGTCTGCATTGCACTTAGAACTAAACAATATTATATATATATATATATATAAATAATTTTTTTTTAAAGTTTAAAACATGGGTTTATATGGGATTTGTTAGAGAATGAACTGTATTTTAATAGAAAATTCTTAAAAATAAATAATTAAACATAAGTGGCAAACAATATCGCTNAATAATTTTTTTTTTAAGTTTAAAACATGGGTTTATATGGGATTTGTTAGAGAATGAACTGTATTTTAATAGAAAATTCTTAAAAATAAATAATTAAACATAAGTGGCAAACAATATCGCTTTGAAAGGGGGGTGCGATAGATATGTCCAATACTGTACATAGTAAGTATGTACATACCATAATGTAATAAACAGTACATACATACATATATTTTTTTATTGAAATCGAGAAGACGTGGATTTGTGTTATAATATTTATAATAATATAGCCGTAAATATGCATATATGTATTTATGTATGTATGTATGTATGTTAATAACACATCTTTAGGAGTCTTGATACATGCTAATTAAATAGTTATCGTGTAGGTAATAGTTAATCTAAAATAATTATATTAGTCGAGAGTATCAAAAACTAGAGTTCGACCGATTAATCGGCATCGGCATCGGCCTTTTTTATTTTTTCCGCACTTCATTCCATGTTATTTATTTTTTACTTTTTTAATTCCTTTAAATTTTAAAATATTAATGGATCTGAGTTCCCATCATAAATGTGTTCTCATGTTTCGTTTCTATGATGTACGGTGGCGAGAATGTAAGAGGGAAGACACATTTTAGCAAGTTTTGGCTATTTTTCTTTGTTTATTTTCATTATGAAAATATATGAAAATATAGCTTACTATTTAAAAAAAACCGTAAATCAAAATTTCAAACTTTGGGCGTGTGTGAATCGATAACAAAGTTCTGTGGGGGAAAGCTGGTGAATAATATTTTTACTATGGGGAGACAGTTTTGCAGCAGATTGTGTGAAATTAAATCTTTTTTGACAACAGTAAATTGTTGACAACCGCAGAATAAAATATTAGGGGTATTCTCTGAGTCTTGCAAAGCCCTTGCACTGTGCACAGATCGCACGGTAAAACCGGTTTTCGTATGGGAAAACTTTGCAAACCGTGCAATCCGTGCACCGTGCAAGGGCTTTGCAAGACTCAAGAATACCCCTATTATAAAATGAAGTGAAATTCAAATTTTAAGAAAACATCTACCATCATTGATTTCAATTCATCAATTTAAGCTTTTAATCAATTAAAGCGTTTGAAACATTAAATAAATTTATTTACCCGAAATATTTAATGAAAGAAATATTTAATATGTAGTTGGCTCCTTTCTCAAAAACACGTCTTTTCGCTTCGCTTGTTACAATCGAATGAATTTATTATATCGTTAATGTTGCCAGGTTACATGTATTGCCTTTACATGGTAAGTGTTGCCAGATACTTATTTCTAGAATACTTATGTTGTACTACAATATTTATATTCTACTACAGCTCGGCCAACCTGACCTAAATGATCGACCCGATCATTTGCTACACAGCTTATGGCTAGTTGTGTACCGATAGATTCCACTGTGTTTCTTTCAGTCTCAATCGCGTAATCATCCTCCTTCTCTTTGCTCTTCCAGCGTTTTGTGTTACTAGCTTCGATAATGCTATCATAAGGTATTTGGGTGATTTGTCCATTTTCGATATCTTTTATAACGTAACGGTCATTCGGAAGTATTTTATAAACCACGTAAGGTCCCTTAAATTTCGGCAGAAGTTTTTTGTTCACACCTACTGTTGTATCTACGTTTTTAATCACTACAAAATCGCCTTCCTTAAATGTGTTCACCCTTATCCTCTTCTGTTCACTTCGATTCAGATTGTACTCTTGTGTTTTCCCAATATTTACCTCAGCGCTATTACGTATTGCCTCTAAGTCCATCCCCACCGGGCCTGAATTGCAATCGTCTAGATATTCTGTAAGTTTATCAACTATTTCGCCTTATTGATTTACTCCAAATAAAGCTTGACTTGGTGTTACTCCGATTGACCTATTTACTGAGTTATTTAGTGCGAATTCTATTTTGCTTAGTTGTTTTACCCAATCCGCATGGGTAATAGGGTCACTCAGTTTCGCCAGCATACCTACTAAACTTCGATTTACTCTCTCAACTTGCCCGTTTGCTTGCGGTGAGTGTACTGCTACTTTCACGTGTATAATATTTTTATTTTCTAAGTATTCTTGAAATTCCTTTGAAGTAAAACAACTACCTCTATCAGTTATACATCTTTGAGGGCGGCTGTAATATTCAAAGTATTTATTCAGTGCGCAGTTAACTTCTTTGGTACTTGTTGTTAAGACGGGGTGCTTTAATGTGCTTTCGTTTCCACACTAATGACGGAAGTACCTGGCTTCGGGTATTTTGGAATATTGTGCAGTTGTCTAGCGCCAGGCTTATTCGGTGCGGAATACATGATACATTTTATACAGTTTTGCTTAAATAGGTTTATTTTGTTTTTCATATTCGGAAACCAGTAGTTTGCTTTAATTTTTTGATAGCCCTTTTCAACCCCTTGGTGTCCTAACTGTTCGTGGATGGTTCTAATGACTTCTTTTTCCAGCTCCTTAGGAACATATAATTGTAAGATATTCTTGTCGATTTTAAATACTACACCGTTTTCCATAGCAAAATTTTCCATGTTTTCTTTTTCTAGTTTATTCCTTAATTGCACTATATCTCCATCACGGGACTGCAGAATTTGCAGTTGGAAGTCTACATTTTCACTGTCGACTACCGCTATAACATTTTCACAGTCGACCTCGTTTCTGCTAAGCGCATCTACGTGTGGCATTTTTGTACCTGCTCTATGGGCTATTANTGCAGAATTTGCAGTTGGAAGTCTACATTTTCACTGTCGACTACCGCTATAACATTTTCACAGTCGACCACGTTTCTGCTAAGCGCATCTACGTGTAGCATTTTTGTACCTGCTCTATGGGCTATTAAATAATTGAAGTTTTCTAGCTCTAGTGCCCACCTGGCTATTCGACTGTTCACCAATTTTTTATTAAGTGTCAATGTTAGGGAGTTGCAGTCGGTTAATATTTTAAACTTTATTCCTTCTAAGTAAACTCGAAATCTTCGTAATGCATAGACAATGGCCAAGGTCTCCAATTCAAAACTATGGTACCTACTCTCTGCCTCAGATGTTCTTTTAGAAAAGTACGCTGTGGGGTGAAATTTCCCATCATCTTGCCTTTGTAGCAAGATTGCCCCAAAGCCGTGTGCACTTGCGTCGCAGTGTAACTCCGTTTCTCTTTTGTGACAGTATATTGCCAGCACTGGGCTTGAAACTAATGTTTCCTTTAGCGTTTGAAAGGCGTTAACGCAATCATTGTTGAAGTAAAATTTTTGGTTTTTCTTCAATAGATCATACGACGGACGTGCTATTATGGAGAATGATTTCACAAACTTTCTGAAGTATGAGCATAATCCTATAAACGATTGCAGCTCTTTTTGGTTTCTAGGGGTTGGGTAGTTTGTTACGGCTTTTATGTGGGATTCAGAAGGTCGTATACCAAATTCGGATACAGTGTAGCCTAGATACTCTATTTCGTTATAAGCAAATTTGCATTTAATAAGTTTTATCTGAAGGCCATAGTGTGCCAGTTTTTCTAACACTTTTTTAACTAAATCATAATGGTCACTCAAAAATTTATTACCAATTATGATGTCATCCATATATACCATTATCTCATTTCTTTCAATAAACTCTTTCAGAATTTTCGTTATAAATCTTTGGAAAATGGACGGTCCATTCTTTAAACCAAATGGCATTCTTAGAAACTCGTACTGGCCATTTGGTACTACAAACGAAGTGTACTTTATTGAGTCCTCCGCCATTTTTACTTGAAAAAATCCTGACATCAAATCTAAAAGTGTAAAAATTCTATTTTCGCCCAAATATTCCAAACAATCTTCAATTAACGGAAGTGGATAGTTATCCCTCACTATTGATTTATTTAAGTTTCTATAATCAATACGCATTCTAGTCTCGCCTGATTTCTTCTTTGTAAGTACGATAGGCGATGCGTAAGGGGAGTCACTGTGTCGAATAATCTTTTTCTTAAGCAATTCACTTATAATGCGGCTAACTTCGATTTTCTCAGCGAACGATAGGCGTCTCGGTGAGCAGAAGGTCGGAATGTTTGACGTAAGCGTAAGATTGGCCTCATAATCTATATTCGGAAGGTCTTCATTTTGTTTTTGTACGTAAGTATTTTTTATCATAAGCCTTAAGTTATCCGCCCAAGCTGAAGGTAATTTTGGGTTTATGTCAACTAACTCCTTAATCTCCACGCTACTGACTATATTGCATATTTCATTCCACTCTACCTGTATATTTTTCTTTACATTCGAAATAAGTTCCGATTCTTTTAATAATTCAGAGGTACCAATTTTATTAGGTAAAGATGTTTTGCGTTTACATAAGAAAATTTCAAAAACGCTAAGAAAGTCTCTTCCTAGCAATAGCGAAAAAGGTAATTCATTGTCATCTAGTATATAAAGCTTTAATGCTTTTACAATGTTGCGAAATTTAATTAAAACGGAAATTCGCCCTTGAGGTTTAATTCTAGATCTTCCGACGCTTCTCAATTGTGGCGAATTCACTTGAGATCTAAAACACTTCACTACACCTGGAATGTGAGAGGATTGGATGAAGCTATATGGACTGCCGGTGTCGAGCAAAGAGAAAAATTTCAAATATTGAGGAGATTTCCTACGATTTTGACTGAAATCAACCCTTACCATTTCTCTAAAGTATACTGCCTCTCGGTCATCGTTGTCTTCCTCCAGCGCTGCCACCGTCTTCAAAGGACAGTTTTTGTATTGATGCTCCTTTTCTCCGCATTTGAAGCAGGAACCCGGTGTGCGTCGCTTCTCTTTGCAGTCTTTTGAGAAATGCCCATAACGCGAGCAATTATAGCACCTCAACGAAGACTCGGCGCTGTTTGCTGTTGTTCGATTTCTCCCGACGCTGCTGCTGTTTACCAGTCTTTCATATTGCGGAAGTAGTTTTTTTAGTTTTTCCAACGATGTAACTCCACTAAACACTAATATGCTAGTCTTGTCTCTCAGGCCATCGATAATAAGTTCTACCAGCTCGTGCTCTTCTACAGGCGCCGACTGTGCCAACTCCTGCATAGATAATACGAAATGGGTGAGGGTTTCGGATTTTTGCTGCCACACCCGATTCTCCAGCTGACGGAAGACCTCTTTGACACTTAGTGGCTTCTTGAACTCTGTGTTTAGCTTGTTCTTTAGCTCTTGCCATGAGCTGACAGTGGCTATGTGCATGAATATTTGAGCATTTCCTGTAAGTAGACGTCTTGCCACGATTAGTTTTGTTTCTTCATCGCAACCGTACACCTTCGTGGTGCTCTCGAATTCCGTAATCCATTTTTCAATGGTTAGTTTAGCGTCGCAGCTGAAGCTCGGAAGGCTTTTTTCGATTTCACTGAAGTTGACTGGAAAACGGTAGTTAGTTCTACCGTACTCTAGCCGTTTTATTTCTGCTTCTAATTGTAGTATACGTAGGCGCCTTTCCAACTGTGCCTCTATTTCCGTTAGGTCTGCGCCGTCGGCTGCTCGGTTGTAGTGGGCCGCGGGGTTTGCGTCGTTATGCGCAGTCGCCGCCGCGGTCGCTTCGTTGTGCTGTCTAGCTGCGTGGTTGCTGTGGGCCGCATGGTCTGCATAGCCATTTGCAGTGGCCATCACGGTCGCTTTATCGCGCTGGTTGATTGGATAATTGCTGTCGCCCGCGTGGTCTGCATAATTTGTTGCAGTTGCATAATTGGTTGCAATCGCCATCGCGGTCGCTTCTGCGTTCACGTGGGGAACTTCATCGCTTTGTGCCGCGGCGTTTGCGTCGTCGTTTGCAGCCACTGCTGCAGTCGCTGCTTTGCCATCTCTTGCGGTCAGCGTTGCTGCTGATGCTTTACGGTTCTTTTGTGCCGCTACCACAAAATAAAATTTTTATACCCGAGCGCACTTGTGCACAAGGGTATATTAATTTTGTTCACATAACGGTTGTTTGTAACAGCCAAAACGAATCGAGATAGATATAGACAAATGTATACATAAATGATCAG
>NW_016158656.1:44947-49539 GCF_001687245.7 Rhagoletis zephyria
AAAATTGATACACCTCGGCTTACCATCTAGCGGAAGGTTTCGGAAGGGTGAAAAAACATATATTTAATACTTGCGCCGGGTATTTAATGTTCGGCTCCGCCCGAACTTAGACTTTCTTACTTGTTTTATTTGTTGTTTACAAAAAAGTACTTGCCAAGTATATAAGTCAAAATTGTTAAATATATATTGGTTTCATTAATTTCTTCATAGAGTTGGTGCTTCTTTTATAGGAAAATTCATACGGCTTATGAACAGATTCATACCATGTAAATGCACCATTATGTGTAATAAAATATTATAAATTGAAGTTAAATTAATATTTTAAGAAAACATCTACTATCATTGATTGCAATTCATCAATTTAAGCTTTTATTTAAAGAAAAATTACACACATTAACAATCTTTGCGATTGTGAAAATTTTCAATGCATTTGTCAAAAATTTTACTAGCCTCATGGCTAGTGAAATTTTATTCACCTCATTCTTGCCAAAAATTCGACACGAACTTTGTTACCGATTCACAGACGCTCTACTATCCTTTGAAATTTAAAAAAAATGGAACTTTTCACTCCAAGTGATATAAAAAGTAGTAATTTTTAAGCAAAAAACAAAACCGACTTCAAATCCATATAAAAATTAAAGTTATCGTTAATGTCTTCATGATCCAATGATTGAATCTAAACCAAATTAGTATGAGACTACCTTTGAGGTAACACCTTTCCTTTAAAAAAGGAATTATAGAAATCGGTTAACGTGGTTCAAATTTATGCGGTAACATACGAACTGATACCCTTCTCCTTTTTTTAAGTAGGTTAAAAAAGTGAACACATGTTTGTATATACATATGTATGTATGTAGGTATGTAGGGGTATGTAGCTGCAAACATTTGTCATATATTTTTACCACATTTATATCAACTCGCTTTCTTGTTTATCCACATTTTTACTTTAAATGCACTAATCGTCAGTTATATGAATTTCATGATTATGTTTTGATATTTTTTATATGTATGTGTACTTTTTCTTTTTTTTTCAGAAATTTAATAATTGAGTTTTCTCCACAATTTTGGTTTTCCCACTGTTGCGCTTAAGCGACCGCACTTTCATATCACACCGAGTTGTATAAGCGTTGAAAAATTGATCGACATTGACAAATCCAAGATCATATTTTGTCACTATTTTAACAGTCATACCTGAATATATTTAAAATAATTTTATTTCTGTAGAGCTTTTGTTTTCCCTTTGATTTATTGCAACATATTCGTGTAAAGTAGAAGGATATCAAATCTTGATTGCATTGTTTATATTAAGAAAATTTTATTTTTGTAATAATGGCGGCCTATTTGAATCGCACTATTTCGATGGTGACTGGAAATGGCGCCAATGCTAACGCGGGCGCAACGTCTTCTAATTTTAACCCGAATGCCTCGATGGTGGAAAATCGTACTATGCAAAACGCTCTTGCTGATAAATCACCTTTACAGGTATTTGTAAGGGCTAAGAAAAAGATCAATGACATTTATGGTGAAATTGAGGAGTATGTTATTGAAACCACACAGTTTATTAATGGTAATTTCACAGCAAATATTTGTTCATGAACTTTATGTAATTGGATCATTTATTTCTATTTCATTAGCACTACATGCAGAAGCCGAAATTGTGGACAAAGCCGAACGAGAGCTATTTGAAAGTTATGTACATAAAGTGGCGGCTATACGCGAGGTTCTCACTAGGGATCACATGAAGGTGGCTTTCTTTGGGCGCACATCCAATGGCAAGAGTTCTGTAATTAATGCTATGCTGCGTGAGAAAATTCTCCCTAGTGGTATTGGACACACAACCAACTGTTTTTGCCAAGTAGAAGGCAGTGATGGTCAAGAAGCATATTTGATGAAAGAAGGTTCAGATGAAAAACTCAACGTGGTGGTAGGTTGTAATTGCCGATTTATTTTTCGATTAACTACAAGACTTATATTTCAGAGCATCAAGCAACTGGCAAACGCGCTATGCCAGGAGAAGCTTAGTGAAAGTTCATTAGTTCGCATATTTTGGCCAAGAGAGCGTTGCAGTTTATTGCGTGATGATGTTGTCTTTGTTGACTCTCCTGGCGTTGATGTGTCTGCTAACTTGGATGACTGGATTGATAATCATTGCATCAATGCCGATGTATTTGTTCTCGTGTTGAACGCAGAATCAACTATGACTCGTGCAGAGAAACAATTCTTTCATACTGTCTCACAAAAACTTTCTAAACCAAATATTTTTATACTAAACAATCGGTGGGATGCATCTGCCAATGAACCTGAATTTCAAGACTCGGTATGTAGTCATATTTTATTACTTGTGTATTAAATTTTATCTATCATGTAGTTTGTAATTTTGATTATTTTTTTTTCGTTGAACTCTTTAAACTGTTAATGTTTACTGCGAAAGCAGGATTTGGAAAAGGTAAAACATTGGAACACCTTCACAGTTGTAAATATGTATTGAGACCCTCTTCATTACATTTTTAAGTTATTATACATATGCACATATGAATAAAAGTGACACATAATGATTGTAATTTACTGCTTATTTTAGGTAAAATCACAGCACACAGAGCGTTGTATTGACTTTTTGACAAGGGAGTTGAAAGTAAGCAATGAAAAAGAAGCAGCTGAACGTGTGTTTTTTGTATCGGCACGTGAAACACTTCAGGTAAAATATTGCCACAAATTCAAAATTGAGGAGAGTGTAAACCGTATATTTTGATTAATTTATTAAGGCTCGTCTCGAAGAAGCAAAAGGGAATCCCCCACATTTGGGTGCAATAGCGGAGGGTTTCCAGGTGCGTTATTTCGAGTTTCAGGACTTTGAGCGGAAATTCGAGGAATGCATATCTCAGAGTGCCGTTAAAACTAAGTTTGAGCAGCACAGCTCACGCGGCAAAAGCCTCTCCGCTGATATGTGTTCAATGTTAGATAACATATTTGAACGTACTACTATATTCCGGAATCTTAAAATTGACCAAAAAACGTTACTTACCGAGCGTATTCAAGGAACAGAGACCCAAATGATGCAAGTGACCAGAGATATGAAACTTAAAATTCACAATATGGTGGAGGAAGTGGAACAGAAAGTATCCAAAGCACTAAATGAAGAAATCTGGCGCTTAGGTGTACTGATAGATGAGTTTAATATGCCTTTCCATCCGGAGCCATTGGTATTGAATATCTATAAGAAGGAGCTCAACTCGCATGTGGAATCAGGTTTAGGCTCCAATTTGCGAGCCAGACTTTCAATGGCCTTAGCTATGAATGTAGAGGCGGCACAAAGAGAAATGACGGGTAATTTTGCAAAATTTAAAAAAGTTATAGAAACGACATTTTATTTTTTCATATTCCAGATCGCATGTACACTTTAGTACCCAACGAAAAGGTCGTGGTGCAAACAAAAATTGCTACACGATCGCAGCCATTTGAAATGCTATATTCGCTCAATTGTCAGAATTTGTGTGCTGACTTTCAGGAAGATCTCGAGTTTAAGTTTTCATGGGGTATTACTGCTATGATTCAACGTTTCACTGGTAAAGTGAGAGAGCGCAATAAAAAGGGACCGCCAGCTTTGTTAAACAGACCGAATAGTGTTGGGGTAAGTGAACATTCGCACATAACACATTTTTTTGGAAATGTATTTTTTCTTACAAAAATTCTTAGCCATATCGCTAAAAAAAATTATAGGCATCTTTATAACAGCTATTTGAAAATTTCCCATGTATATTTAAAAAAAAATGTATGCCTTTGCATTGAAGATGACGATACGTTTTTTCATAGAATCTTTACTGATTTGTTAAAAACACATATAGTAGTACATATCAGAAAAGCGCAGCGAGTATGATCAAACTTAGTATATATCGACTGCTAAGTGGAAGATCGACCTATCTCGACAGCCAGTTCGAATACGTCCTATTTCAAAAAACTTTTCAAGAACGCCCTATATCAGAATTTTATTAAAAACATCCTATCTCAGAATTTGGTTGAAGAACGCCCTATCTCAGAATTCTGTTCAAAGACGCCCTACCTAACTTCAAAATATATTAAAAATGTGCTGAAATAGAGCGTTTTTGAATCGGCAGCTGAGATAGGACGTTTTTGAAACGAGTTCTGAAGTAGGGCGTTCTTCAACCAAATTCTGAAATAGGGCGTTCTTGAGAAGTTTTTTTGAGATAGGACATTTTTGAATTGGCTGCCGAGACAGGTCGATCTTCCACTCAGTAGTCGATATATCCCACTCACCATCCACCAGATGCGTGCAACTAATTAGCAACGAAATTCAAAACGATATTGCTTGCAAATTATGTTTATTTATTTATTTTTAATAATTTGTTTTTTGTTATTTTTTTGGCCTTTTTAATAATTATATTCAACAATTTTATAATGAGCTCTAGGCCATTTTTTAAATGAAAATTTATTGTGGAAAAGCAACAATAATTTGAAAAAATGGTAGAAGTGATAGCTATTTCGGAAATCACCACATTTCCTCATCAGACTTCTTTCAGTAGGATTCGAACCGACGATCCCACTGACTCAGCCAGTTGCCTATGCACCGTGCTAAG
>NW_016158656.1:55367-56625 GCF_001687245.7 Rhagoletis zephyria
ACAAAAGTTGCAAAGCTTGCACAAATTGCAAAAAAATTAATCAAACTTCAAAAAATTGTCATCAAAAATTCAAAATTTTTAATTAGAATATTTAGAAAATTTTCGGGTATGCAGTTTTGTAGCCCATTCAATTTTAGTATAATAAAGTGCAAGTTTCAAGTCGCTAAAAATTACCGTTGATTTTTTAGAATTTTTTTGTCGAGGGTGTTGCAGATTTTTTTCCATGTAAAAAAATATTTTGATCATGTGTTATATGGAAGAAAATGCGCAACACCCTCCACAAAAAAAATTCTTAAAAATCAACGGTAATTTTTAGCGACTTGAAACTTGCACTTTATTATACTAAAATTGAATGGGCTACAAAACTGCAATTTTCTAAATATTCTAATTAAAAATTTTGAAATTTTGATGACAATTTTTTGAAGTTTGATTAATTTTTTTGCAATTTGTGCAAGCTTTGCAACTTTTGTTATTGTGGTTTCGGAAATAGATTGAAATATATTTTAAATGAAAATTATTAAAAATAAATAAATAAACATAATTTGCAAGCAATATCGTTTTGAATTTCGTTGCTAATTAGTTGCACGCATCTGTATATCCAAGTGATTCTAGGAAACGACTCTAACGATTTTGCGGGAATTTTGTATCCAGATAATGTTTTTAATTTTAAGGGTATCTGGAACTATTTGTACAAAGCTGCCACGTATTCGAAATTATTTATAATTAATATTTCTAATAAGTAAAACACATTTCAAATAAAACAAACTACTATATTCTATGGTTAGCTCGATGAGTGTATAAAATTTTTGGGTGTTAGATAAGGTGCAAATTTTTTCAATAAAACTCAACATAATGGTTGGTCCATATAGTGTTTTTTCTATTCATATGTTATTTTGAATTTGATTTTTTAAATAGGTAGCAATTCTAATAAATTTNTGTTCAAAGACGCCCTACCTAACTTCAAAATATATTAAAAATGTGCTGAAATAGAGCGTTTTTGAATCGGCAGCTGAGATAGGACGTTTTTGAAACGAGTTCTGAAGTAGGGCGTTCTTCAACCAAATTCTGAAATAGGGCGTTCTTGAGAAGTTTTTTTGAGATAGGACATTTTTGAATTGGCTGCCGAGACAGGTCGATCTTCCACTCAGTAGTCGATATATCCCACTCACCATCCACCAGATGCGTGCAACTAATTAGCAACGAAATTCAAAACGATATTGCTTGCAAATTATGTTTATTTATTTATTTTTAATAATTT
>NW_016158656.1:62979-67052 GCF_001687245.7 Rhagoletis zephyria
AAAAAAATTAATCAAACTTCAAAAAATTGTCATCAAAAATTCAAAATTTTTAATTAGAATATTTAGAAAATTTTCGGGTATGCAGTTTTGTAGCCCATTCAATTTTAGTATAATAAAGTGCAAGTTTCAAGTCGCTAAAAATTACCGTTGATTTTTTAGAATTTTTTTGTCGAGGGTGTTGCAGATTTTTTTCCATGTAAAAAAATATTTTGATCATGTGTTATATGGAAGAAAATGCGCAACACCCTCCACAAAAAAAATTCTTAAAAATCAACGGTAATTTTTAGCGACTTGAAACTTGCACTTTATTATACTAAAATTGAATGGGCTACAAAACTGCAATTTTCTAAATATTCTAATTAAAAATTTTGAAATTTTGATGACAATTTTTTGAAGTTTGATTAATTTTTTTGCAATTTGTGCAAGCTTTGCAACTTTTGTTATTGTGGTTTCGGAAATAGATTGAAATATATTTTAAATGAAAATTATTAAAAATAAATAAATAAACATAATTTGCAAGCAATATCGTTTTGAATTTCGTTGCTAATTAGTTGCACGCATCTGTATATCCAAGTGATTCTAGGAAACGACTCTAACGATTTTGCGGGAATTTTGTATCCAGATAATGTTTTTAATTTTAAGGGTATCTGGAACTATTTGTACAAAGCTGCCACGTATTCGAAATTATTTATAATTAATATTTCTAATAAGTAAAACACATTTCAAATAAAACAAACTACTATATTCTATGGTTAGCTCGATGAGTGTATAAAATTTTTGGGTGTTAGATAAGGTGCAAATTTTTTCAATAAAACTCAACATAATGGTTGGTCCATATAGTGTTTTTTCTATTCATATGTTATTTTGAATTTGATTTTTTAAATAGGTAGCAATTCTAATAAATTTAGTTGAAAATTAAGTCCTTTCAAAGCCATTTGGATGATACCCTTAGCGTAGTAATTCTTTGAAATTAATTGAATTACATTTTTTGACAGGTGGCAAACAATCTCATGTTCCATATCCATATTGTTAAGATTTAATTTAACCTATTATATACAATGAATTTAATTTTTTAACAGGTTGCAGCCCTGTTAAAAATAGTTTAAAACTATAACCTTATTAAACTTTTTAGTCTGACACCCTTGTTGTTATACATATTTCAGTTACCTAATTCCCTTGAATTAAAGTTGAATTTAATTTTTAAATAGATGGTAATCCTCCCACATGTTGTTTAGAAATAAAGCCTTTTCAAAACCATCTCGATTGATTTAGTAATTTAGTAATTCATTTAACTTAATTGAATTTAATTTTTTAGCAGGTGGCAGCCCTTTTTATGTTCTAACCTAGATATAAAACTTCTCCTCGCCGATACGAACACATAGGTATCAATGTTTCTACACTCGGACCTCGATAACATGGAGTCTATCGATGTCAAGCAGTGTTTAAGCAGCTTTATTTTCGTTGTTTTGGTGGAATATTTGGACGTCCTTCCCCTCTATTTACTTGGTTTTAAACATTTACCGTTTTAACACGTCGTTTCTAAACATTTTGAGTTAAAATTTTCACAAAAGTAATTTTGGCCGCCTAAATCGGTCAAATACCCCTATGTGCGATGTTAGCTCCCCATTAGTATAAATATTTAGATTTTTGTATTGCAATCGGTAGTTCGTCAATTGTTCTTTAATGTTCGTCCATTTTTAACGTTTGTTCCTAACGGCGCGTTTACATTAGACAATGCTGTCAAGACAATAAAGAAATACATATTAGTTGTTAAAAACGCTGATAATTGTCTCCGTGGCGTAGGCGTCCTGACAATAGTTATGACAATTCGTTTTGAGCAAAATGTCGGACGGGACCGTTGTATTATAATACGCATTTCGCGCGAGCTATTTAAGCTAACAACTAAAAAATAATAAAGAAGAGACAAAGTTACATGCACATCAGCGTCTCATGTGTTATTTTAGTTCTTTTGTTGTGATTTTCTCTTCTTTCTTAAACAAGACGTCAAAATTATTGTCTGCATACGTCAAATCATTGTCCGATTTACTGTCTTGAAAATAATCAAGACAGTGATTGAGACCATCGGAAAAGTATGCATGTATTAGTGAAGAACTGTGCATGTATTGCTATTGTCATGACTGTATTGTCCGGTGTAAACCCTAAGTAAGCCAAACATTTATAATTAATTTTTTACATTTTACAGTTCCTGCATTTGGCACCCCAGGTGTAAGAATTTCATTATTTTCATTTGTATAACTGTGACAAATCGTTTGTTCGTCATTACTTCGGGTTTTTCATGCCTAAAATCGAGAAAAAGTCGTTAATAACATTACGTTAAACGTTTAAACAATAATTGGAATAGGGACCGTTGAGCTAAAAAAAAGTGGGCGTGGACCGCCCCCTTTTCCTGATTTTAATGGCATATTTTTTTTTTTGGTGTAAATTATCAGGGGTGGCGCTAAGGGGGGCTAAACTTGGAATTTTCAACATTTTCAAAAGCTTATATTTCGAAAACTATTGAACCGATTTTCAAAATATCGACACAGTTGGAAAGGTGATTGACGAACCTTTCATTCGCTATCTATATCAATGCATATAATGTATATATATTCCGAGAAAAAGTAAAAACACGAAATTATGGCAATTTTTTTAACTGTATGTTTTTCGTAACAAAATACGCAACTAACTGTAATGAAATATATGTTCATCAGAAAGAGCACACAAATACCTTTAATTTGACGTACAATTTTATGTAGTTAGGTTTTCATGTATAGATTGCGAAAAAAAATTTCTTCAAATATCTTGTTAAACTTCACTTTAAAATTCACTTAAATTATTTTCGTTTGCAAGAGTTTATGATTTATTAATTTCCTTTTCCAAATTCCTTAAAAATTTACTACAAATACTTAATTCCCAATCAACTTGATTTTATTCTTACTTCCTAGCACCTCCTGGCTACGGGGTAGATGTCGTTTTCGCTGTTATACTCGGGTACCCTCCATGCGCACGAATGAAAGTGTGCGTTACTATCCTACCGGATTCCAACGCTGGTAAGTGCTTCGGCACCAGTTAAGCTGCTTGTCCTCCTAACGGTCCTTCGGCTGTTTTGACAGGCGACTTTTCCGTTTTTTTTTTCACTTTTTCCCGGCACGGCAACACACGGATTTTACCGCGACGAGGTGGCACTCGGCTGTCCTTACAGGCGACTTTTGCCAAAAACGTACGTAAACCGACACGATAACTTAAACTGGTCCCTGCTCGGGCGCCAGTGAAGTTATTTTTTTAAATAACGGGTTTTTAAAAATGTGTGTGAACTCGCGTCCATCACGTCTTTCTTAATTGAGTCTAAACTTAGAACTGAATACGATTGGTTTCTTAACATTAAATTAAACGTTCTATCGACCATCAGTCACGTTGCACTTGCATGTGCATTATTTCCGAATATTGCCCAATCGTTGTTGTGCCAATTATTATTGTTGATCGAATAACAAATTGGTTAATGCGGTGTCAGCAATTGTGCGGATGCGCGTATGGAGTTGCTGACCGAGTATTTTGCATAATTACTTGTATGCACAAATTTCAAATTTCTTACGCACTAAATATCCGAGCTTACTAAATCAAATGCGTACTCCAATTATTGAGCATTTTCTTAGGAAATGGGCTACACGGCGTGCACAAAAATTGTACCGTTAGGTACATACAACAAAAAACGTGCGTAGCAATGGAATTCTGTGCTCACAAAAGTATTTTGCTTTTTATACCCGAGCGCACTTGTGCACAAGGGTATTATAACTTTGTTCACATAACGGTTGTTTGTAACAGGCAAAACGAATCGAGATAGATATAGACAAATGTATACATAAATGATCAGAATGAAAAGAGAAATCGATTAAGCGGTGACTGTCTGTCCGTCCGTCCGTCCGTCCGTCCGTCCGTCCGTCTGTGCACACGATAACTCGAGTAAAAATTGAGATATCTTAACGAAACTAGGTACGTGGACTTCTTTTGGGCATAGGACGGACGGTATTGAAAATGGGCGAAATCGGACAATAACCACGCCTACCTCCCATATA
>NW_016158656.1:67368-70910 GCF_001687245.7 Rhagoletis zephyria
TAACGGTATATTTCAGAAATGCTTGAAACTGCAATATTTCGAAATTTAAGGACGCTAATTTGCTTAAAATTTATACACGCCGGCTTATCGTGTAGCGGTAGCTTTCGGAAAGGTGGAAAACATATATTTAATAATTGCGCCGGGTATTTAATGTTCGGCTCCGCCCGAACTTAGACTTTCTTACTTGTTGTTTTTGAAACCGTTACTGGGCGCAGTTTCGTTTGTTTTTCTATTTTCGCTGAAGTGGTGGTTACTAGTGCGTTTTATCATCAATTTTGCTAGTGACTGAATTCATTTCATTTGCAATTGTGGTACTGTGCACATCGAAAATGCCAAAGGGTAAAGAATTAACTACAGCTGAAAAAAAGATTATTTTACACCTTCACAATGAAGGCAAACCTACGAGATATATTTGTAATATGTTTAGTCGATGTCGCCAAACGATCGAAAACGTAATTCAACGGTGTAAACAACGCGGTAATTTAGAAAATATAACGCGTGTTGGTCGACCAAAGTTGCTGACAGTGAGAGAAGAACGCCAAATATTAAAAGAAAATCGCCAAAACCCACATTTATCAGCCCCAAAAATTAATGACAAAATAAAGGCAACCCTTCACACTCAAGTATCCGATGAGACGGTGCGCAGAGTACTCAGAAGTAACAATATCCACGGTCGTGCAGCGCGGAAAAAGCCACTAATTACAAAAGTTAATAAAGAAAAGCCATTTCTATTCGCCAACACCTATAAAACAAAAGGTTTTGAATTTTGGAAAACTGTGATCTTTAGTGACGAGAGCAAATACAACATTTTTGGACCGGACGGTCGTCGTATGGTATGGCGGAAGAAAAATGAGGAGCTGCGAATCAAAAATATTAAATCCACTGTTAAGCACGGCGGAGGTTCTGTCATGGAGTGGGGTTGTATGTCGGCTCAGGGAGTTGGAAAACTAGTGTTTATAGATGGAACGATGGATAAACATCTTTATTTGTCCATTCTGAAGGACAACTTACATTCCAGTGCTGAAAAAATGGGTATGTCAACTAACAAGTTTTTATTTCAACACGACAACGATCCCAAACATACAGCTCATGATGTTAAAATGTGGATACTTTTCAACACAAAACATTTGCCAACACCTCCCAAAGTCCCGATATCAACCCCATAGAAAATATTTGGGCCTATCTCGAAGATAGAGTGCGGGGACACAAAATTTCGTCAAAGAGTGACCTGGAAGCTGTTTTGATCGAAGAATGGGAAAAAATACCTCCTGAATTTTGTCGAAAATTGATAGAATCTATTCCAAGACGCTTGGAGGCGGTTTCCAAAAATAATGGCTATCATACAAAATATTGAATAGATAGAATATCGTATATTTATTCACCACCTAGTCAAAAGCAAAATACTTTTGTGAGCAATGAATTATGATTTTTTTAAGTTTTGTTACGTTTACATGAAAAATATTTTTTTTTTAGTTTTAATACAATATTTATGTAGAATTAAGATCTAATTTTAACAACCTGTCAAATACTTAACAAAAAAATAAAAAAAAAAATAAAATAAATTCAAAGGTTTACTTAATCGTCTTCTCATGCAAAATACTTCTGTGAGTCACTGTACATATATAATATAGAAGTACATATAAAATATTTATATATGTATTTATAAAGAAAGGATTTTTGGAGCACTTTCTTTATTTAGGCGCATAACAATTGAAGGATAATTTCTACTATTATAAATATGTATGTAAACATAAAATATTTACTGATTGCTCAGGGGATTCGCACAAACGGTAACAATGAAAGAATAATATTAAGAGTTCCACAAAATTAGTATACATGCTTATTTTTAAGTAATGTGATCATCCGTTTGGCATGCTTAAACTAATGTTTACTCTATTCCTTTAAAACTTCGCAAAAACAAAAGCAGGTGGTACATTTTTTCATGTGCACTATTTTTTAAGGTGTGACTATGTGTTGAGTAGTGTCCTTGAGATCGGCAATTGTAAATGTATCTATGAAAATTGACCCACATTTCTGCGGTTTTGCTTTAAAACTTAGGTTTTGGATAGCGAAAACTCGCGAAAACAATAACTGGTAGGACATTTTTTCATGTTCACAATTTTTTAAGGGTGTGGCATAGTATTGAAAGGTGTCCTTGAGATCAGCAATTTCAAATGTATCTATGAAAATTTAACCACATTTTTGCGGTTTTGCTTTAAAACATGGAAATTCGCAAAAACACAATTGTTCACAATTTTTTAAGGGTGTGGCATAGTATTGAAAGGTGTCCTTGAGATCAGCAATTTCAAATGTATCTATGAAAATTTAACCACATTTTTGCGGTTTTGCTTTAAAACATGGAAATTCGCAAAAACACAATTGTTCACAATTTTTTAAGGGTGTGGCATAGTATTGAAAGGTGTCCTTGAGATCAGCAATTTCAAATGTATCTATGAAAATTTAACCACATTTTTGCGGGTTTGCTTTAAAACTTAGGTCTTGGATAGCGGAAACTCGCGAAAACAATAGCTGGTAGTACATTTTTTATGTTCGCTATTTTTAAAGGGTGTGGCAAAGTATTGAGTGGGGTCCTTGAGATCAACAATTGTGTATCTATGAACACTATACACACATTTCGCTGGTTTTCCTACAAGAAATTGCTTAGCGCAAATTATGCAAATTGATGCAAGTGCGACTGACCGAGCCGATGATGGAAATCAGTATTATTTGCGTTTTCAGAGTGACAAGATATTTAAAACTAGTCGAGATTTAAAATTAGTATTATCGGGTTTTGAAAGTGACAAGAGATTTAAAGGACAGAACTGTGAGTACATACATGTATATTAGACTGCATCACCAAAAAAAGCTGCGGTTTTTCCGGCGGGATCACAAATCCTAGTAAATTTTAAGACTTCTACTAAACTATTTCGGAAAAATATTAAGATTTAAGTGAGCTGAACCGGTTTGAAAATACATACATCTAAAAATGGAGTTTTTTATGAATAAAAATAGTTTCTTAAAGAATTGTCTTATCAAATACCAACCCATCTTAATTCAACATGGAATGGCACTCGTTTATCTTAGCTTCCTCTTTCATTTCTTTGAATGAGCTTATTCGCTATGAAATTAAAAGAGTGAGAAAATACCTTACCAATGATACCTCATAAATCTAAATTGGTAAGGTTTTGGCTGAGTTATTCAATTTTTTCTTAAACCAGCCTTTGAAAAAAGTTCAAAAACAGCATCAAAAATCTCATTATCATGATTCCGTAGAAACTTATTTTTTTTTTATGCAAACTTTTAAAGCTTAAACTGTTTAGTCATCTGAGGTATTTTTTTCAAAAAATATTAAAAAAAAAATTTTTTATTACACTATGCGACAGTCAAAATTTGGGATGGGATGAAACCAACGGGAAATGTTATATCGGTCAAAAACAAGTTATACGTGGCCCGGCGTTTCGCTGGGTCACGTCTAGGAATCGAGATATATCGATTTGAAGTTAGTAACTATCATATAGGGGAAATTGTCACCTTTGGTGGTC
>NW_016158656.1:72417-93544 GCF_001687245.7 Rhagoletis zephyria
AAAGGTGACAATTTCCCCTATATGATAGTTACTAACTTCAAATCGATATATCTCGATTCCTAGACGTGACCCAGCGAAACGCCGGGACACGTATAACTTCTTTTTTACCGATATAACTTTCCCCGGTAGTTTGAACCCTTCCCGATCACTGACCCCTACCATTTGTCTGACAGTGTTATTAATAAAAACTAAATTTTTGGAGGTTTTTTCAAATCGGTCCAGCTCACGTAAATCTTAATATTTTTGCGAGATATATTGGTGGAAGTCTTAAAATATAATAGATTTTATAATTCCAGTGGAAAAACAGTACAGATTTTTTTTGTATGGGGAGTGATGCAGTGTAATGTATATATATGTACATGTACATACGGTAGTGGTCATGTCATTTGCAATCAAATTCAAAAGATTTTGTTTCCCACTTATGCTTATTTATTTATTTAAAAGAATTTTCAATTTAAATACAATTCATTCCCTAACAAAACTCATACATATGTATATGTACCCAATAAACATTGGGCTTAGTTAACAATTCGAAAATCATTGGAAAACAAATACTTTTTTCCAGTCTCACCTTCGATAACTAATATGGAATAGGTTAGTATTCGATTCGAGAACTAGGCCATTCTCCAGCAAAACGGAACCGTCGTTATTCAATGTATTTTTCCTTCGTTAAAAATTCGAAATCTAGCCCATTATCGAATTGAAATTTTAATGAGAGAAAGTGATTTTCTAATATTTCCCTTCGAGAATGAGCTGGATTTCACTTTCTCTCTTGTTGCTATGGCTTTAATTTTTTTTCGAACCCATCTCGAGTGTATTACCAATATACTATGAACCATGATAAAAACATTTCAAGGTAAATTCATTCTCTCAATTCGTCGGCCATGATTTTTTTCTGCCGTTTGCCAACATTTTAAAATCATATAAAATTGAAAATAAACAAATTAAATTGTTCATAATTGTTGTTGTTTGAGATTGAAAATGAGAATGTGTGTGTGAGTTTGAGTTTTGATTTTGAAATTATATTGTTGGCAAACGTCAGACTGCCTCTCAATGGTTTTACCTTGTTATGTTTTTATGATGCTATGAACGTTGGAAAATTATGGTTGGTTATGAGTTAGTTTCAAGTTCGATATGCATATTGGATATCGAAGGTAATTTTCGAACGTTCACCAAAATGTTTATAGGGTATATAGAGTTATGTACATAAACGCAAATTAAAAACTTTTGTAGAAAACTATAAAAAAAATTTAACAAATGTTAGTCCAAATTTAAAACTTTTTTGTCAAAGGTGTTAGAAGTATTTGAGTATACAGTTTTATAGCTCATTCAATTTCAGTATAATAATGTGCAAGTTACAAGTGGCTAGAAATTAGTATTGATTTTTTTACAACTTTATTTGCCGAAGGTGTTGCGGTTTTCTTCCACATAAAAATTAATAGTATTTATTGTATGGAATGAAATGCGACAAAAAAATTCTACAAATCAACGTTAATTTCTAGACACTTGCGTATTATTATACTAAAATGGTAAGGACTACAAAATTGCACACCCAAAAACTTCTAATACTTTGCCACAAGTTTGAAATTGTTATGAAAATTTGAATTATTTTTTTAGTTTTCTATAAACTTTTAAACTTTGGTTTATGTGTATACAGTTCATTCACTAATAAAACCCATGTTAGTGAATGAACTGTATTCAATATCTTTTTGAATTAGGCTGCAAATCATATGACCACCACCGTATGTGAAAGAGGAAGTATTAAAAAAATATATATATGTATGTATGCACATATTATGATGTATTTTCATGAACAGGTTGTGAAATGGATAACAATTGCTAAATTGAAGAAAAAATCATGAAGCGGAGTTTTGCAATTAATACAAAGGCGAATGGGTAAAAGCGAAATCTGGACGATTTTTTCCCAAATTTTAAAAGACGACGGAACAATTTTAAATGGATATGTTTGCTGCCGCACTTGCAAAAAAATATTGAAGTATGATGACAAGTATTCATCGGATCTGAACCGTCGCAATTGCTTCAATTTAGCTTCACAAAATACATCTTCCAAACAAGTAAATGCAGAAGATAAACAACAAGCTATAAACGCATGTACAACACGGATAATTGAAGACTGTCGTCCTTTTACTGCCATTGAAGGTTCAGGATTTCGGAAAATGGTGCATTTATTTATTAAAATTGGTTCACGTTATGGGGAAAATGTTGACATGGATTATTTGCTTCCTAACACACCAACACTTTCACGCCGCATAACGAAAACAGTCCAAGAAAAGAAGAGCGAAGTGAAATCAAAAATTTCTAAAATAGTTAGTGATGGTGAATCGTCTATAACCATTGTTCTTTGGCAAGATAATTACTTGAAAAGAAACTTTTTATGCGCCACTCTGCATTTTCAAGAGAACTTTAAAATGTGTGATATGGTTCTTGGGATGAAGTCCATAGATTTTATGCGTAGTAGTGGCCAGAATATTCATTGCAAATTGCAAAGATTACTGAGTGAATTTGGCGTGGATGATTTGAAAAACACCGTTTTTGTTACGGACAGAGGAAGTAATGAAATAAAGGCTCTGGAAAACTGGCCAGATTGAATAGCTCAAGTCATTTATTTTCCAATGTTCTGGACTCTTCGATGGAATGTACAGGCGAATTAACACAGCTTATTAATTCCTGCAAAAAGGTTGTCAAATATCTTAAAAAGCGGGCCTACAACACTTATTGCAATTTTCACTGAAAAGCCATTGCCCAACACGATGGAACTCACATTATGAAATGTTTAAATCAATCACAGAAAGCTGAATAAAAGTAGATGAAGTTCTCGCCAATAGCTCTGAAGCACTTGGATTATCAAGCACAAATATTTTAATACTGCAATGCTTCGTTGAGCTACGCGCTAATTTCGAAGTAGTTTTAAAAAAACTTCAGGGATGTAGTTTCCCTTCAATATGTTTCATTATTCCATCCATAAACCCGCATAAAAGAAATTTGTACAGTTCAGGTGAATGATGTTCAAGCAATTTCAGCATTGAAGACAAACATTTTGAGAAAATTAGACGAAACCTAGCTTTCAAATTTAAGTATCTGGCAGAAAACAGCCTTCTTTTTGTATCATCCAACAATTTGTGAACAATAAATGATTTGGATGAAATACAAGAGTTCTGCATTAATGATCTTATGAACAAAATGAGTCTCGATCTACATTACCGCACTCAACATCGAATTTTTCATCACCAGTTACATTATCCAACATAACACTTTTATCTACACCCTCTCCAATGAATTTGTTACCATCAATGTAATACCAACATCGATTTCACCAATGTCCGTCAGTAATGCCGCCTCAAGTGAAACTCATTAAAATGTTTCACCAAATCCAAGCAATTCTCCAAGTACTCCACTAAACAGAGAGGTGCAATTCTTTTTTCCGAATTTATTCAGGCGCTCAATGGCGTCAGCACCAGAGTGTGCGAGAGAAGAAGTGCCACGCTACAGTATGGAAAACGTAATGATCGATGAGCATTTTGATGTAATGCAATGGTGGAGAACTAACTCTCCAAAATATCCAAGATTGGCAAAGCTAGCGGGGCGCATTCTCTCAATTCCAGCAAGCAGTGCTGCTTCGGAGCGAGTATTTTGACAGGAAATATTATTACTGAAAAGCGGAATAGACTAGCCCCTAACACAGTTGACAACATTTTATTTTTAAATTCTTTTTACAAAAATAATTATTTTGAATAAAATTCGAAACTAAAAAATACATAAGTATGTATGTACATATATATTTCATTAATTTCTTTAATATAATTTAAATGGGAAAATAAATAAAAAAACATGAAGTTAAAAACACAATTTATTTCCTTTTTTTATATATACATTTTTTAGAAAAATTTTAATTCACATTTTCTGTGNATTTTTTTTATATATACATTTTTTAGAAAAATTTTAATTCACATTTTCTGTGATTTCTGGCAATAACTGAAAAGTTACGCAAAAACATATTTGGTAATTATTTTCAAAATTAATCTTTGGACATTTTTTAAATCTCATGTTCGTGTCCAGCGAGCCAAAATTAGTTTAAAAAANAACGTAATGATCGATGAGCATTTTGATGTAATGCAATGGTGGAGAACTAACTCTCCNTCGATGATGATCGATGAGCATTTTGATGTAATGCAATGGTGGAGAACTAACTCTCCAAAATATCCAAGATTGGCAAAGCTAGCGGGGCGCATTCTCTCAATTCCAGCAAGCAGTGCTGCTTCGGAGCGAGTATTTTGACAGGAAATATTATTACTGAAAAGCGGAATAGACTAGCCCCTAACACAGTTGACAACATTTTATTTTTAAATTCTTTTTACAAAAATAATTATTTTGAATAAAATTCGAAACTAAAAAATACATAAGTATGTATGTACATATATATTTCATTAATTTCTTTAATATAATTTAAATGGGAAAATAAATAAAAAAACATGAAGTTAAAAACACAATTTATTTCCTTTTTTTATATATACATTTTTTAGAAATACTTTAATTCACATTTTCTGTGATTTCTGGCAATAACTGAAAAGTTACGCAAAAACATATTTGGTAATTATTTTCAAAATTAATCTTTGGACATTTTTTAAATCTCATGTTCGTGTCCAGCGAGCCAAAATTAGTTTAAAAAAGAAATATCTTTTTATTTTGTACTTTTTTCCTTTTTAAGTATTTTAAAGTGCGCATGTACATGCGCACTCTTAAATCATACTTATTTCCCTCAGCTCTTTGCACATCACGCCAAGGAGAGTTGAAGTTTGCGCGCGTCATGCATGTTGTTAAGTATGAGTATGATAGATACCTCTTGCTTAAGGAAGGATATGATGTTCGAGGGCATCTATATATAAATACGCCACAAGAAAATTTTGCAATCCCTTTTTTGGAGGCACCGTTCGTTCGATTTCAATGAAACATACACCGATTTAAAGGATATAACTTCGTCTAATCCAGAAATGTTAATCCCCATATATAGGGGGCGTGGCATCTGACTTATAGACTAAAATGTGAAAACCACTATATCTCTAAAACCAATTATGCTGGAGAACTGAAACTTAGCACAGATGCATAGATTGTGAAAAAATGTAGGTACTGGAAAAGTGGGCGTGGCACTTCCCATACAAACTGAAATTCTCATACCGCTTATCTCTGGAACCGCCTAAGCTAACGTCCTGAAATTTGACACAGCAACATATGTTGTAAATACCGTACTTTCGGCGAAGAGCGGTAGATGTTGGAAAGGGGGGCGTGGCAGCTACCATACAAACTGAAATTCTCATACCGCTTATCTCTGGAACCGCCTAAGCTAACGTCCTGAAATTTGACACAGCAACATATGTTGTAAATACCGTACTTTCGGCGAAGAGCGGTAGATGTTGGAAAGGGGGGCGTGGCAGCTACCATACAAACTGAAATTCTCATACCGCTTATCTCTGGAACCGCCTAAGCTAACGTCCTGAAATTTGACACAGCAACATATGTTGTAAATACCGTACTTTCGGCGAAGAGCGGTAGATGTTGGAAAGGGGGGCGTGGCAGCTACCATACAAACTGAAATTCTCATACCGCTTATCTCTGGAACCGATTATGCTAACGTCCTGAAATTTTACACAGCAACATATGTTATCAATACCGTACTTTCGGCGAAGGGTGGTCGATTTTGGAAAAGGGGGCGTGGTACCGCCCATACAAACTGAAACTCTTATACCGCTTATCTTTGGAACCGATTATGCTAACGTCCTGAAATTTGACACAGCAACATATGTTGTCAATACCGTACTTTCGGCGAAGAGTGGTAGATGTTGGAAAGGGGGGCGTGGCACCACCCATACAAACTGAAATTCTCATACCGCTTATCTCTGGAACCGATTATGCTAACGTCCTGAAATTTGACACGGCAACATATGTTGTCAATACCGTACTTTCGGCGAAGAGTGGTAGATGTTGGAAAGGGGGGCGTGGCACCACCCATACAAACTGAAATTCTCATATCGCTTATCTCTGGAACCGCTTATGCTAACGTCCTGAAATTTGACACGGCAACATATGTTGTCAATACCGTACTTTCGGCGAAGAGTGGTAGATGTTGGAAAAGGGGGCGTGGCACCGCCCACACAAACTGAAATTCTCATATCGCTTATCTCTGGAACCGCTTATGCTAACGTCCTGAAATTTGACACAGCAACATATGTTGTCAATACCGTTCTTTCGGCGAAGAGTGGTAGATGTTGGAAAAGGGGGCGTGGCACCGCCCATACAAACTGAAATTCTCATATCGGTTATCTGTGGAACCGCCTACGCTAACGTCCTGAAATTTGACACAGCAACATATGTTGTCAATACCGTTCTTTCGGCGAAGAGTGGTAGATGTTGGAAAAGGGGGCGTGGCACCGCCCATACAAACTGAAATTCTCATATCGGTTATCTCTCGAACCACTTATTATAAGGTAATGGAATTTTATAGACCTACATTAATACACATAGAGAATCGCAAGAATCATTCAATTGGGAACCATTTTCTCCCAGATTTTAAATTCGCATTAAGTAATTGCGGTTTTGTGCAAAAGTTTTTAAAAAGATCTGTGTGTTTGTCTTACGATAGGTGGCGCAGGGATTGAGAGCTATCCTAAAAAATCATATTTAGGATCAGATTTGTTTCACTTTTAGAACACATATTAGTAACATAAAATTTGGTTAAACTTGGTAGCCCAATTGTGTGATTAAAAANTTTTTTAGATTAAGTAATTGCGGTTTTGTGCAAAAGTTTTTAAAAAGATCTGTGTGTTTGTCTTACGATAGGTGGCGCAGGGATTGAGAGCTATCCTAAAAAATCATATTTAGGATCAGATTTGTTTCACTTTTAGAACACATATTAGTAACATAAAATTTGGTTAAACTTGGTAGCCCAATTGTGTGATTAAAAAATATTGGGCTTTAGCCCAGTCTTGATAAAACCCGTGTGAAACCGCCGTTAGAGAAGGAAATATTATCTTTTGTTGTAAACCTTCAAGATAATTTCTCTACCGAATTTCGACAACTGGGCGATACTAGTTTCAGTAAATATCAATGCATATAAGTAGAACAAATTATGGATGGTGAGTGGGATATACTTAGTTTGATCATACTCGCTGCGCTTCTCTGATAGCAATGCCCTAACTAGTAGGCNTCAATGCATATAAGTAGAACAAATTATGGATGGTGAGTGGGATATACTTAGGTTGATCATACTCGCTGCGCTTCTCTGATAGCAATGCCCTAACTAGTAGGCGAAAACAGCATTTACAAATTTCGGGTTGAGTGGAATTATTCACATGATGCAATGAATATTGTAGATAAAACTCTGTTGTGCGGAGGATCAAACTTGTTGCGGATGGTATGAGTATGATGAGGGCGGCGTATTGATACCCAGCAAACAATTAGGTTTGATATACATTTGAGAATGATTTAAACTCAAAACCCTTCCTCAAATGTCAAATGTTTGAACATGATTTGATATTGATTTGAAAATAACCGATTTCTCAATAGAAAGGGGAGCTTGATCTCCAATCAATTTGAGAGGTTATTTATCAATTGTACTTCAAATGTGGAAATAAACTTTATCATAGAAAATGTATATTTCACAGGGTACGAAAATAAACTATATTGTACGTTACTATTTCGTTTCGTTTATTACTTCAACAGTTCGGTACAATACGATAACAAAACGGCTGAGTTCACTTTGGCGATAGTACACTAGAGTAGTTTAGTAGTTACAGACGAAACAACAAACGAAATGAATCGTGCAGAGAAAAATATATGTATGTATGTACACATATGTAATAACTAAACACAAAACGAATGGCTGCAATGAATAAAAAAAAATAAAATTTTTTTTTAATTGAATTGGATATGAAAATTTACAGAAAAAAATATTTTTCACGTAATTGAAACGTTTGCATACATACAAAACGTACCCTATGGCACAATTGTCACAAACGAAAAGCAAACGTTTCTCGTTGGGGAAAATGACAGTGAATCTTACAATTTGTTTCTGACTATGTACAAAACTGTACAAAACGACAAATGATATGATGATCGATGAGCAAATGGGAATTGTTTTGTACAGTTTATTTTCGTACTCTGATATTTCATATTGATTTTTATTCGCGATGTACATACATAACAATAGAATCAATTAAGATAAAGTAATTTCTAATAAGTTCGTTTTGAAGGGCTGATTAAGAAGTTATCCGCGAAAACATCAAATCCGCTTTTTGAATTGAATTTAATTTTATACTTACAATTTTTGATTTAACTGTGCTTTTTTATATCATTTGACACTTGCCATCAGTGTTGCCAGAACATTTTGGGCCGATCGGCTAAAAACGGCTAAAATGTTTCAACTTATGTTTTATTTAAATATATCACAAGTAGAAAGACGAGTAAATTCATTAAATAAATCTTAAAAATAGAGACTGTTAAATTCATTACAAATTATTTTTGCTTAACAAAGGAAACTGTCGTTATATGTTTGTAGTTAAGCTTTACATCAGAGGTCATGTTTGTATTACTTAAATACAAAAAAAAAAATCTTACAAACTTATGACGTTTTCTTTTTTATTGAAAAAGTTTGCCTTTTTATATTATAACATTTGCTCTACACCTTTTCCAACAGTATTTCAGAAAAACACAAATGTATTTCAGAAAAGGCCAAACGTATTTCAGAAAACCTCAAATGCATTTCAGAAAAGCGCAAATGTATTTCAGAAAAACACAAATGTATTTCAGAAAAGGCCAAACGTATTTCAGAAAACCTCAAATGCATTTCAGAAAAGCGCAAATGTATTTCAGAAAAACACAAATGTATTTCAGAAAAACGCAATTGTATTTCAGAAAAGGCCAAATGTATTTCAGAAAACCTCAAATGTAATACATTTGTGTTTTTCTGAAATACTGTTGGAAAAGGTGTAGATTATTTTATGCCCTTCAAAATGTCTATATGAGTAGAAAGTATTGCACTTTTGCATAGTCGGAGAGCAATAGTTTAAGAAATGAACACGTAAAGCCGTGAAAGGGCTGAAGCAACATTATTTCGAGAAAAGACAACGCCATTGATTTACATACATACATATGTATGTACAATGTATATCGAAAAACCCGGTCGCTATTTATGTTTTTAACAATTAAAAAATTTAATTTTATTTTGATGTCCATATATTCGTAACGTTCCCGTTTTTAATGGCCTCTCTGCACATGCCTGGTACAATTATTCACATATATTATCTTCCCAGATAGTTTTGCTTTATTTCGTTATTTTCTAAGTGTTGCGAATAAAGCTTCACACTTAAATTTAAGACATTCCTAACAAAAATTTTATGAAGCAAATCCCCGCTGCGTCCATCTTTGGAAAAAATAAAGTGACCCAAATATAAAGTGGGCCGCGACATTTTAGCAAGTTTTGGCAAATAATAAACATTAAATAAACTAAGGAAAAATAAGTTTATTTAATGTATATTACTTTCTTATAAAATCATAGTTGAATACTTGACATACACCATATAAATCCAAACTTCAAACTTTGTGCAAAAATTATGAAAACTTCAAAATTTCGCCAAAATGTGTAACTTTTTAATCCACATCTTTAGAAAAATTATGGAATTCAGTTGTATTGTCTATTAAATTTTATTATATGGTGCAAATTTGGAGTAGCTAGGTCCTATCGTTGATTTTTGGCATTTTTTGTATTTCGGTGTTACGCATTTTCTCCATACAAAGTATGTTCTAGCATTTTTTATATGGGGAAAAAATGCGGAGCTCCGTCAACAAAAAAATTGCCAAAACTCAACGGCATGTGCTAGTTACTTTAAATATGCACTGATTAAAAACGTACAAATTTTGGTGAAAATTTGCAGAACTTTCATAATTTTTGCACAACGTATGAAATTTGGATCTAAATGGTGGGCAACACTGCTTGCCATGTTTCTTCAAATCAGTCCCAAATGAATTTCAAATGTAAAATGTAAACCTCGTTTTCAATTTGAGAATCCTTCTACACCTTTTCAAGTTTATAATGAGAAAATACAAATAGATAATGAGAAATGAAAATTCATATTGAGAAAATACAAATTGATAATGAGAAATGTAAGCTCATATTGAGAAAGTACAAATTTATAATGAGAAATGTAAATTCATATTGAGAATATATAATCTGATAACGAGAAACGTAAATTGATATTGAGAAAATACAAATTGATAATGAGAAATATAAATTCATATTGAGAAAATACAAATTGATAATGAGAAATGTAAATTGATTTTGAGTATATATAAATTGATAATGAGCAAACGTAAATTCATAATGAGAAAATACGTACACTCAGGGCTATCGCTGGGTCGTTACCGAAGATACGGAAGCAAAACCAAGAGGTGTAAGCGACCGAAAAAGCTGACTGAAGACAACGTGATGACTATGTTATCCTGGCTTGAAGGTGACTGTAGTTTTACCCTTGGAAAATTAAAAAGAAAAGTACAAAACCAGTTTAATGTATAATTGAGCACCACCCACAGTGGCAAATTATCTCGAGGGCAATCTGTACAGTTGCAAAAAAGTCCATACGCAACCAATAACCACGAACTCGCAGGATAAGAAATTAAAACGAGCCGAAAGTGGTAAACAAATAGCGTGGAAGGATGAAACAAATTTTAATTTGTTTTGCCGAATGTCACGTGGCCGATAAAAAAAATTTACCTCCGCGCCACTCTACAGCTCCCTGCTTCCAGAGGGCCAAACGTCCACTTTATTGATGCAATAACCACAACTGAAGTGTTACACATAAAAAGGCAAACGGGGGCGCTCACACACAGCGGGGGTGTAAATGCGTTGTCCAACTTTAATTTCGGGTTGTATATATTATAAATTTTTTTGGCAGTGTCCTTTGATGCTTGCTTTAATTCAACTAATATCGCGACATTAGCTCGCAGACTCCAGAGTAAAGTACTTGTAGCTCTCCATTGATATAATTTTTTATGTTCTCATTATCAATTTACATTTTCTCATAAGGAATTTTCGTTTTCTCATTATCAATCTATATATTCTCATTTTGAACTTACATTCCTCATTATCAGTTTATATATTCTCAATATGAATTTATATTTCCCATTATCAATTTTTATATTCTCATTATGATTTTATATTTCTCATTATCAACTTATATATTCTCAATATAAATTTACATTTCTCATTATGAAGTTGTACTTTCTCAAGATGAATTTACGCTTCTCATTATCAATTTGGGATTTCTCAATATGAATTTACATTTTCTCATTATAAACTTGAAAAGGTGTAGAGAAAATTTTTTTGAAGCATTTTACAGGTATATGTAACGTTATAAGGACTAGTAGTTATAAAAATATTTAGATCGTTTCGACGTAATTTCCGAATTCGCTTTTAGTTAAGATGTTTTTGGAATAAAATTTACGCTCAAGATCGCAGAATATTTTATCTTTAAAAGTTGGTTTATTCTGAAAGCACACCTCTTGCTAAGGCATCAAATTATTCGTAATTGTTTGCAGAATACAATACATGCTTAAAAAGTTCTGAAAATTAAATGCTTCAAAAACTATACGCGATAAACCGAAAATTTTGAAAATTGTGAAATGTGGAGTTACAGACTTTGAGTTACTTGCCATTTCGTTATTTTTGAATGCACACTTTTCTTACTTACTACATATGAAGTGTACACATAAATGCTAAATTCCCATTAAATTTCAAATCAGAATATGGTGTGCTTCAAAAGTTATGACATAATTAATTGTGCCCCTCTTAAAAATTACATAAAAAATTCACTTGTTTTCATTATTATTTTTTAATTTAAACACCTATAATTCAAAAGTTATGCAGCAAATTAATTCAAATTTTTTTGAGGCAACCAGCTTGATATACATAGTTTACGACAGTGAAAATAGAGCTAAATAACACCATATGCGTACATCAGAGTGGTGGCGTTTCCCTGATTTAGACGTACTTATATCCAAAATATGCTGAGTGGCGGGGAATATCAAAATACAATGTTGGGCGTTTCGATTCATGAAGCTTTTATGATTAGGCGAAAACATGATTATGAATCGTAATATATGTACAGAGTTTCATTGAAATACATGTGTTCGGTATAGAAGCTTCATACTTTAATATGCCGGAACGATTACACTACTATGAGTAGGCGCTTAAAGTGCGGAGTGCCTTATATAACCAAATAGAACTATCTCAAGATTACTACCTTGTAGTGCAATTAAAAATTCTATATATTCTTTAACATATTGCTTATTTGCTTCAATAGTGCCTGCATTTTTTTGTAAGCGAGCGACAAAAGAACGCTCAACGCGGGTAGAATTTCCATTTAGCTACTTAAGCAACCCTGTTGGTAGCTGGCAAGAAACAAGTGATTAGTTTAACGGGATTTAGATACAAAAACCAATTTAAATGAGTAATTATGCGAGATATTTGCGTAATATATACACTTATTTAAAATATAAGTCACGTATATAAGGAAACAAAAATGTTGCTCTCCACTATCCCATTAACAATTCACAATAGAGCAGTTTCTTCACTTAACACTACCCTTCAGGTCGCGTATTTTTAAACCGACCTGGCTGAACTCGGATAAATAGCCGAATTTGTGTTGTTGCTTTGCGTGTATTTCGTCATTTAAGCGAGTGTTCTTTTGTAGCTCGGTTGCAAAACTTTGTGTCATAACTCAAAAAAGGGATACTCGAGAAAAACGGCTTTGAAGTTTTAAACACAATATAACCAGTAAACAACCTTCAGTGAATTTGGCGAAACAAAAAATAATTAACTCCAAATAGTTTCAAAAAGTATAGTGTAAAACGAAATTTATTGAATCATTCCACATAAAATGGTATACATATATGACTCATTTTCTAAACGATTTAAATAAAACGCATTTCATAACCTTTTTTGTGCAAACGGCATTTGCGAATTGATAGAAAAGTACTACGAATTGTAAATTTTTGTTAACTATGAGGTGAATGAAAATTTTCAACCCGGCCTGACGGTTTTGAAGAATTTGTTTGTTCTAATTTTATTACTAAGGCGTCTAATAAATGCATGGCTTTAGTTCTTGAAGAATAAATGTCAGTAAAGACAAGTCTTTTTTGTATAATTTCTGATTTTAATTGCTCAACTTCTTTTGCACCAGAGCAACTGTCAAAAATTTCCAGCAGTACAAAGTTACGAATTGGCACAGCAGAGATATAAAATTTTCTCGTCTTAATAAAAAATCTTTCCAATATGGAACTTTTCTACTAATTGACATGAAATTATTATCTCAACGCTCGGAGCGCTGCCACTGAGAGCCTTTGCCAACTGATAAAAAAGAAAAAATTTGGAAAGACCAAACGAAAATTTTGAGATTTCTCGTTGTGAATACGAATGCCATAGTTTTTACCTAGCTCGTGGGACTACGCAAAATTTTGACAGCTTGTAAATATGTATACACATAAAGTTGTTGGCGGTAATAAAGAGTCAAAATCAAAATGGAGAAAAGAACAAAAAGCGTACGTTAGTTGTCAGTTATAAAATAAATCCAATTTATTTGCGAATATTTGTTTATTCTATTTATTGAAAAGCAACCACGTGGAAAACCTTGTGTTAATTATATTGATAACAGAACCTGGCAGTTCGCACGTTGTCTAAATTCTCAAGTAACATAAAATCCACAAAAGAATACATTGCTTGTATTACCATCAATACGCCATGTATAAATTTTAACAACACACAAAAATAGAGCTTTCGCACGAGCGTTTGTTTGGTTTTTCAACACCATTTATAATTTTCTTTTAATAAAATCACGATTTGTCAAATGCTTAAATTTATTTATCTAATAATAATGCAGAACACAACCCTGAAATCTAAGAAAAAGTCTGAGGAAGGCCATTAAATAGCAGCACACAACCCCGTGCCTTCCTCAGGAGTGAATATAACTACAACAACAACGACTACTACAACAACAACCCAAAAAGGTTGGTTACTGTCTATACTGTGGTTTTAAATTTACATATACTCCCATAGTAAAAATGAATGCATATTTTGGTCTAGTGAAATACTGGTAATCAATACAGCTATGAAACTTTTACTCCACATGGAAGAAAACGTAGCGGTATTTTTTGATTATTTCTAATTATGTTTAATTAACAATTACCAGATTTCGAAGGGAAATTAAAATATCCATTAATACAACCATTGACAAATAATCATAATGATTCCTAATACTAATCGTATTTTACAGCTCTGCGTTGCATATCTGTACATACATACATATCTTTAAAAATTGCTAATCATTAGAGTCCGTATCGGCACAAAATTAAGCATCGGCATCGGCCTTTTTTCGCCGATTCTTTGCCGATTATTTGGAATTTATTTTCCCATGTTCAGGTGAAGCGACAGACAACAACCAACATCAAAAAACATTTGATTAATTTTTTCTGGTTGAAGGTATTTTACATTTTTTCCTTACAAAAGTTTGTTCGACAATTTTCTTTTATATGGACTCTGCCAGCAAAAAAATTTCCAAAAATTAACGGGACAGCTTGAAACTTGCACTTCATTATACTCGAATTAAATGGTCTACAAAACTGCATACCAAAATTCTGAGTTTGAAATTTCGGTGAAAATAAGCAAAATTTTTCTAATTTTTGTACACAGCTTGAAATCTGAATTTATATGGTGTTTGTTGTATACCAGCTAGACTTTTATAAAAATAAATAATAAACATCAAATAAACAAAAGACAAATGCCAAATGCCAAAACCGGTCAAAATATCGCAATTCTTTTATTTTGTGGACCACTATATGTATGTATGTACATTAGAGTGGTCCAAAAACAGTTAAGTCGGAATTGTAATGCTCTCACCCCCTAGGATTATACTATATCGAAAAAAGTATGCCCCTATTTTTTTATTTTGAAATCAAAAAATATTTAGAGGTCGCTCAAAGCGCTCAAAGTTTTCCATGTATTTTTATATGGCAAACATACATTTTTTCGTAGAAATGGTATAGAATTCTTGAAAGTCAATATTTTTCGATGGGAAAACTCTGGTTCTCTTCAGGAGACTTTCAATAATAATACCCAATTGTTTATTTAGCCATTTTTTAATACTAACGATTTTTTATTGGTCACCCCCTTACATTTTTCGGGGTTTTTGGCGGACCTATAAATTATAGTTGCAATAAAAATATGGTTAACTACCCAATTGGGTATTATTATAAACAGATAAACAGAGTTTTCTGGTAGAAAAATATTGATTTTTAACTATTCTATACCATTTCTACGAAGTGTTTTTTCCCCCATATAAAATACATGGAAAACTTTGGGCGCTTTGAGTGACCTGTAAATATTTTTTGATTTCAAAATAAAAAAAAATAAGGGTATATTTTTTTCGGTATAGAACAATCCTAGGGGGTGAGAGCATAAAAATTCCGACTTTACTTTTTCACATGCGTTTTTGGACCACCCTAATGCACATACATACCTAGCACATAAGTTCTTATGCATTGAGTACAAAAGTACATTAGACTGCATCACCAAAAAAAGTTGCGTTTGCGTTGCGATTACAAAATATATTATATTTTAAGACGTCCACCAAAATATTTCGGAAAAATATTAAGATTTAAGTGAGCTTAAAGATTTTTTTTTTGAAAAAATCCCCTCAAATGACAAAACGGTTTAAGCTTAAAATATTTGCATAAAAATATTTTTAAAAAAATTTAAAAAAAATTTTGAACGGAATCGTATGAGATGTACGTACATGTGTATGTAAAGTTGCATAACAAGCCAATTAATACAATTATTTGTTTTCTTTTGTTTTGTTAACTCCGTTAAATTAACTGATTTGTAATTTTTTATGGAATCGGGATCAGCATCGGCATCGGCCGATTCTTTCCCCATAAGCCGATTAATCGGCATCGGCATCGGTACCTGAAAAAAAAATTGGAATCGGTCGGACTCNATAAATTATAGTTGCAATAAAAATATGGTTAACTACCCAATTGGGTATTATTATAAACAGATAAACAGAGTTTTCTGGTAGAAAAATATTGATTTTTAACTATTCTATACCATTTCTACGAAGTGTTTTTTCCCCCATATAAAATACATGGAAAACTTTGGGCGCTTTGAGTGACCTGTAAATATTTTTTGATTTCAAAATAAAAGAAAATAAGGGTATATTTTTTTCGGTATAGAACAATCCTAGGGGGTGAGAGCATAAAAATTCCGACTTTACTTTTTCACATGCGTTTTTGGACCACCCTAATGCACATACATACCTAGCACATAAGTTCTTATGCATTGAGTACAAAAGTACATTAGACTGCATCACCAAAAAAAGTTGCGTTTGCGTTGCGATTACAAAATATATTATATTTTAAGACGTCCACCAAAATATTTCGGAAAAATATTAAGATTTAAGTGAGCTTAAAGATTTTTTTTTTGAAAAAATCCCCTCAAATGACAAAACGGTTTAAGCTTAAAATATTTGCATAAAAATATTTTTAAAAAAATTTAAAAAAAATTTTGAACGGAATCGTATGAGATGTACGTACATGTGTATGTAAAGTTGCATAACAAGCCAATTAATACAATTATTTGTTTTCTTTTGTTTTGTTAACTCCGTTAAATTAACTGATTTGTAATTTTTTATGGAATCGGGATCAGCATCGGCATCGGCCGATTCTTTCCCCATAAGCCGATTAATCGGCATCGGCATCGGTACCTGAAAAAAAAATTGGAATCGGTCGGACTCTACTAATCATTATCCTTTGTACTTTTGCAGAATCTGTCGCCTTCAACACCAGGCACCGATACACCTTTATGTTTGATACCACGGCCTGTTGGAGGCATTACACAGGAGCAGCTGTCTGTAATTTCACGTTTTGCGATGGCCTCCGTTGGCTCACAGGGCACCGTAGGTGGACTTATTGTGGCCGGTATTGTAAGTTTATATGAGTCTCGTTGTAGCCTAAAAACGCGTGTTTTCTATCTATTTATATATATTTTGTAATAGATGTTGAAGACAATAGGTTGGAGAGTATTACTAGGAGTCGGAGCTTTATACGGTTGTATATACTTGTATGAGCGCTTATCTTGGACAAATTCAGCGAAGGAACGCGCCTTTAAATCACAATATGTGCGTCATGCAACTAAAAAGTTAAAAATGATAGTCGATCTAACGTCGGCAAATTGCAGCCACCAAGTGCAACAGTAAGTTTTATATACTGTTTTTATTTGATTGAATAATGGTAAATACAAGTGTTTAATTTTGCAGGGAATTATCAAGTACCTTTGCTCGGTTGTGTCGTTTGGTTGATAATGCCACAACAGACATGAACGAAGAACTAAAAAGCCTTGAATCACAACTAGCAGTTCTTGAATCGAATCAAAAGCAGCTTAAACTGTTGCGCAACAAGGCTAACTATATTCAAAATGAACTAGATATTTTCGAAAACAATTACATTAGGCAAAACTAATTTTAATTAAAAAATGCATGCGTTTAACGCATTGATGTAAGATTGATGGAGAATATGACTATTAACAGATTGGAAGTGCGCGTATAGTAAAATTAACAATTGTAAAGCAAAAATAATTCAACAAACACTTACACTGATGTAAAATTTCATAGTTACTATCAAAAGACCCAATCGAAAGCATTGGACAAGTTTTGTATTTACTAAAATGTGTCAAGCACTCCTCTTGTAGATAATGCTTAATATTGTCATTAACAGAGTTGTATGGTTACCCTTATACTTTCATAAATCCATATTTGAATTTTTGTGCAACTCCTATGTATTTGATTATGTTGCTCATATTTATGTATTTTACTTTAATAATTATTTTTCTACTGTGACCCAGGGTCCGCAGCATTTGGCAATTTGGTAATTTTGTTATGACCGATACTTCTTTAAAAATATATTGTTTTTGTTATGGCAAAACTCAAAGCAAAAAAAAAATCTTGTTTAATTTATTAAAATGTTTACTAAGTGGATAAACAGTCGAATTAAATAATTTACGAATAAAAAATCACAAAATTCAAAACAGCGTACAATTTTAATACCCAGCTAGCCTTTAGATTCTCAAATGCCGTTTATTACATGCCTATTTATCGACTGTCATTCAAAGCGATAAGCGTGTTTAGAACTGTTTGCTTGTGCATAATATTCCGCTATTCCCAACCAATAATAATTTGCTCTTAAATTGTTATTGCCTTTTGCATCTCATTTCTACACATGTGCGTATATCGAAGGCCCGAGCTAATTTATCTCAACTGGTTGTTGTTGGCCACGTCAGTGGCTCCCAGCGAGGAGCTGCTTGCAGAGCATTATGTTATGCTCCTTTACTGGGAGCATCTGGGCCTCGTCATGAAGGTGGTGTTGAGGCGTCATCCGGAGGCATCCTGTCGCAGTTCGTAATGCTGTGTTTTGGCAGGTCTGTAGCTTCATCCACTGCGTCCTGATAGTCCCCGGCGACGATACGGGCGCTGCGTAGTTTAGAACCGGCCGGCCAATTGCCTTGTATGTTGCCAACAACGTTTCTTTATCTTTGCCCCAAGTGCTGCCGGCCAGCGACTTGAGGACATTGTTGCGGCTCTGAACTTTGTTGACAATTGCGGTCGTATGCGCCGAGAAGGAGAGCAGACTGTCGAAGGTAACTCCGAGGATTTTCGGGTTATTCACCGTCGGTATTGTTACGCCATCGACGTGAATACCCAGTGGCAGTCTGACCTCCTTCGTCCAGGTGGTGAAAAGGGTTGCCGAGGATTTCGCAGGGGATAGGGCAAGGCTCCTTGCAGTGAAGAAGCGAGAAAGCCCGGAGAGGTAACCGTTTACTTTCGAGCACAAGTCATCAATTCCATTCCCAGACGCCATGATCGAACAATCGTCAGCATACGAGACTATATTAACACCCTCTGGTGGCTGAGGAAGCTTTGATATGTAGTAATTAAACAGTAGCGGGGACAGGACACCCCCTGTTTAATTTTGCGTGGCTTGCTAGTTTTGTCTCTCAAAATTACTGACGAGTGTCGACCACTCAGGTAATTCGCCGACCACCGTTTGAGTCCCTGTGGGAGTGAGGAGGCCTCTATATCTTCTAGTAGCGTTGAATGACTGACAGTGTCGAACGCCTTGGACAGGTCCAACGCTACTAGAATAGTTCTCTCACAGGGGCGGGTTCGGTTTAGGCCACGAGTTATCTGAGTGTTTATGGCGTTAAGTGCTGTTGTTGTACTATGCACTTTACGGAACCCATGTTGATGCTTCGCTGGGGTCAGGTGGTTCGTGAAGTACGGGAGCAGCAGGGCCTCGAGTGTATTCGCTACCGGGAGAGTTATCTTGCGATAAGACTCCTTTGTTGGCTGGTTTCCCCGGTTTGAGCAGTGGGACCACTCTCCCCATTTTCCAGATGTCTGGAGTGACGAGAGTGGCCATGGACAGGTTGAGGACCTCCGTTAGCTACGGTACTCCCGCAGGACCCAAATTTTTCAGCATCAACATGAATATTCCGTCGGGTCCAATGGCTTTGGAGGCTTTCGCCTTCCCGATGGCTACCCTTACCTCACCGCTGGTGAAAACAAGAGGCGCACTAGGTTTTGGCATTTTGTGCAGCCTTCTGGTCACTCGACGTTTGGCTTTATCCACCGGAGGATGCAGAATGAACTGCCGGCTAAAATAGCTCGCGCATCTCTCCGGGTCCGACGAAGCGTGGTCACCAAAGTCTATCTCGACTCTGTCATCGCGCTTCGTCGGGTTGGACAACGACCTCACGGTTGACCAAAGCTAGCTCACACCACAGGCGAAGTTGCAGGTCTTCAGATGCTCTTCCCATTTCTTCCGCTTATGTACGTTCACAAGTTGCCGAATCTCCGAATTGAGATCCCTAATGCGGGGATTTCCGGGATCGGCCTGACGAAAGGTATTGGCCCAATGCACGCTTGCTTTGCTTGCTTGGCTTTGAGAACTGTCAAACAATTTTTAAAATCTACTAAAATGTATGAAAGTTGGCCTAGTGGCAGCTTTACTTCACTTGCTTGAAGCGCTTTAAAGTATCGATTAGCCGAAATCTCTATTTGACAGCGCGCTGTAGGCTTTTGACAACTCTTGACATTTCAATTTTTCGCGTCGATTTTGCTTGTGTGCAGTTTTTATCGCGTTCTTCATCAATTTTAGTAAAATATATGTTATTAAACAATTATTTGTTCTAAAACATTATTTTTTACAGATACCTTGCTTTTTTATCGTTCCGGCCCCATTCTTGGTAAAAGTTTCATTTGCCTGTGCCACTTCCACCCGTGTTTATAAGGCGTAATATTCAATGGAGGTAAAAGAGTTTATATTAAACAATTATTTGTTTAAATTTATTGTTGCTAACAACAATATTTTTTCAGATACCTTACTTTTTATCGTTCCGGCTGCTGTATTATCCGATTCTTGTGTGTTGGTTGGTATATCGGAAGCTTTAGTGCAAGATGTTCGAAGAAAAACTTATAGCAGAGATTGAAAAACACAACTGCTTGTGGGACAAACGACAGCTTAGTTACCGCGATCGGGTGAAGAAAGATTTGGCTTGGCGAAATGTAGCTGCTGCTGTGGGACATCCTGGTTAGTATAGAGTTTTTCAAACATATAGCAGTTTTGTAATAGGACGAACCAAATTATAACAAATTTGTGACGAATAATTGTGACGAATACTATATTTTTACTTTACAGAGGAAAACTGCCGAAAGCGATGGAAATCGTTAAGAGACCGATATGGAATAGAATTGAAGGTTGATCAACAACCTAGCGGAAGTGCTGCGTCGTTTAGACGAGCTTGGCCATATTACGAAGCTATGTTGTTTTTGAAAGACACGGTCACGCCCAGACAGTAAGTGTACTTTACATTTGTACAACAAGTATTTATATTTTAAATTGTAATTTATATGTACATATTTTAAGGACAACAACAAACATCGTCTCCCAAACGCCAGAAGTTCTCGGACAAGAACCAGATATACTGGATACTTCCTTTGGATTCCAAATAGGCGAG
>NW_016158656.1:93569-110045 GCF_001687245.7 Rhagoletis zephyria
TAACGATCTAGTCAACGAAGTAAGTCAGTTTGTGGATAGTCAAAAAAAAACACACAACAATTTCTTGGGTGCGATTGGCGAAGTGTTTGAGAAGGTCCCAGAAGAGAGCCGCCTAGATTTTCAAATGGACGTACTTCAATACGTCTATGCTCAATATAAAAATTATAAAAATTGAATTTACGAAATTTAAAAATTTAAATGACATCCAGTTTGAATTCAATTTTGCGAACTTTATATGTAATCTAATTTAGTATGAAATCTGATTTTGATTTTGCGAATTAAATATGTAATCGAATTTAATATGCAATCTCACAGAAAATGCTTGCTATAATTTCATTGTTTCTAATCAAACACAATTGTACATTTTTTTAAGAAAATATTCAGGATATTATTCCAAACGCGTGGTTTTCGATGCAAGTTTACGAGGCTTACGCGGTTACGAGACATTTAAATAAATAACCTGGATATTTTTTTTATAAAAAATTGTACAATTGTGTTTGATTAGAAACAATGAAATTGTAGCAAGCATTTTCGGTGAGATTGCATATTAAATTCGATTACATATTAAATTAGATTACATATTAAGTTCGCAAAATTTAAATCAAACTGGATGTCATTTAAATTTTTAAATTTCCTAAATTCAATTTTTATAATTTTTACATTGAGCATGTTTCGTTGTGAAAATGCACTGAAATATGTAAATGCAAGATCCTATGGACAAGATCCTGAACAGCCCTATTATTTAAAATACTAAAAAGTAGACTGTTTGTAACAACTTTTGTTTTATAAATAGGCAATACTTAAGTACCTTAAAAAGAAACATATTACTTAAAAGACTAAGAAGTATATTGTTTGTAATTCACTTTTGTTTTATAAATACGCCATATTTACAGTGGTCGAAAAATTATAGTCGCACCATATTTGACAAGTTTTAACATTTTTTTTTAAATTTTAGTAAATTTTTCATAAAAATATAGTTAATTCTTTAACAAAGCCCGTGTAAAAAATTCCGTTTTATAAAAAAGTCAAAATTAAAAAATAATATGTTAAAACTTGTCAAATATAGTGGGGCTATAATTTGTTTGCCCACTGTATGTACCTTAAAAAGAAACAAAACAATTAAAAGACTGAAAGGTATATTGTTTGTAACCACTATACTGTTTAAAACGGTTTTAACTTAAAAGACTGAATGAAATATATGTTATGTTAACGCCATACTTACCTTGAACAAAAATTAATTTAAAAACCTGAAAGATGTGACGACATTTAAAACATTACCAATAAGTGCCCTCATACTGTGAGTTCAAATTTTTGTTTTCTATCTTAAATAATAAAAACAAAGCATATTCAGCGAGTAGTAATTATTTAAATTTTATTGTTAAAAAGATGTGTCTTCAGAGCATCCCTTAAATCATAATTATTTGAACTGCCTCGGTTCGATGACACCCTACTTATTGAGGGCAATGGAACTACTTCGTTTCGCCATGAGCCAGCGATGGTGGCATCCTCTTCGTAGCGATCAACAAAATCGCTTGCTACATAGTTTGCACACGAAAGCTTAATAAAATTATGCAAGACAATACAAGCTTTCACTATTTGTTCTGCATTTTTCGGGGCCATGCATAGCGTCGTTCTCAATATTCTCCATTTGGCAGTGAGTATTCCAAATGCGTTTTCTATAACTCTTCTTGCACGAGAGAGTCTTTTATTGAAATACTCTTGCTCTTCTGGAATACCTCTACCCGGATATGGTCGCATTAAATAACGCCGTAAGGGAAAAGCAGCATCTCCTACTAAATAATGTGGAAATGGCTCGGTTTCTCCTGGCAGAGGCTGATCATGTGGAAGGCCGAGCCTATCATTTTCAATAGCATCTGCCAGTTTTGAAAAGTGGTAGACACCGCCATCGCTTTGACTTCCATATGCTCCGATGTCAACGCAGGTAAAGGTATAATTGGCATCACATACGGCCAAAAGCACGATACTATAATTGCCTTTGTAATTATAGTACATCGACCCTGAATTCGCTGGACAGGTAATATTAATGTGCTTTCCGTCGATGGAACCAACGCAGTTGGGCATATTCCACAGCGACTTGAACTCATTGGAAATACGTCCCCATTCCGTTTCTGACGGGGTCGCCACATACAGGTCAGCTAACAGATCCCATATGGTCATACATGTCTCCAACGTAATCTTCCTGAAAGTCGTCAGGCCGATCCTGTGAACTATTGTGTGGAATTGCCGAGTGCCACCGTGAGCCAAATATCTGCAACAAAAAAATAAAACCAGATACATATATGGAAAATTATACGTATACTATTAAGTAAAACCGATTTTCTCTTACATCAGGGTTATAAATAGTCTGCAGCGGCTCGATATTGGTGTTCTGATTGAATATTTGGTCAGCGAAGCCTCCAGAAATTCGTGCAGCACATTAAATAACGAAAAGGGCATTCTTAATGTCTTGTTAAACTGCTCCTCATCTGCAGCCAAGTTTCTTAATGAACTTTCAAACAATCCATATTTGTGTCGCTCTAAGTACAATTTCCGAACCCAAAATCGGCGCTTCTGTTTTAATCGCAGTTTTAATTTACGCATTTTCGCTAAAATTAGGAAAATTCTCAAAACTTGTTCAGCATTTCGAGTCAACATTTTGTACTGCCAAATGAACCTTTATGAAAACCAACGAATCTGGTGGCCGGAACGATAAAAAGCAAGGTATCTGAAAAAAATAATGTTGTTAGCAACAAATAATTGTTTAATATAAACTCTTTTACCTCCAATTGAATATTACGTCTTATAAACACGGGTGGTGAGTGGCGCAGCCAAATGCAGCTTCACCAAAACCGGAACGATAAAAAAGAAGGTATCTGTAAAAAATAATGTTCTTAGTAACAAATAATTGTTTAATAACATATATTTTAACTAAAATTCACAATTATACTTGCTGGCACAACAAAGAATGGCGGGTATATTTGCGCGCATTGAAAATCAGCTGACTACTATGACAGCGTTCAAAGCTACCATTAGGCCATAAAAGCCTTCAAAGTAAAGCAAAGCAAACTAAAGTAAGCAAAGCAAGCGTGCATTGGGCCAATACCTGAAGGTTGTTGCGCTCATCAGCTAGAACAGCCGCTTCGGCAGGAAAATTCGGACGTGGATCCTTAATACATCCTGCTGGGATGAAGCGAGCTGCAGCAGCGGTGACAACCCTGCGGAACTTACGTTCACCTACATGAACGTCGGTTGGTATGGGTAGTGCAGTGAAGGCGCCCTCAGTAACATCCGTGAAGCCTTTCCAGTCAGCTTTGGAGAAGTTGACATAAGTCCGGTGATCCACGGAAGCAAAGTCGGCGGGTTTATCAATCGAGATGACTATGGGCAGATGGTCTGATGCTAGAGTCAGCATAGGTCGCCATGATACGCTGTTTATCAGACCAGCTCTGACAATTGTTAGATCTGGCGAGCTGCAGCAGCTGCACATAATCTTGGTGGGTGCGTCGTCGTTCATTGTGCAGAATGTCGAATCGTCTATCTGCTCAGCCAGATTTATTCCCCTACGATCATTTGACAGGCTTGAGTGCCAAAGATCGTGGTGCGCGTTAAAGTCACCAACTACCATACGGTTTTCACCTCTGAGTAGCGCACCTATTGTGGCACCAGCCGAGGCAAGAGTTGCAATTGACTGATGTCACGTTACGGTATATTCTGGACTGACAAACATAGCAGATTGTCGGAGGGACTAGGAGTTGCCGGCGGCGGTGCGTGGGTGCTATTGTGTTTGTTTGTGTCTCTATTGTTGTGTTGTGTTGGGGTGTGGGTGTGGGTGTGTTGGTTGTGTGCTGTCCAGGCGGATGGTGGTTTGCCGTGGAGGCGGTCCGGTTCGCACAGCATGGGGCCACGAACAACGTGGTCCATTGCCGGTGCGTACGCAGGCCCGAGCAGTTACGGAGGTGATTCCACCCGTCCCAGGCTTTGCACCTGACCGAGGTGGAGTTTGTATGCAGTCTTCTCTGGCATACGCAGCAGGTGTAGATTTCTGGCCCTGGGTTTGACTCTATGCCAGCCAGGATCGAGCAACGTTTGATGGATTTCGCCGACCTAAACGCGGTTAGATCGCCGAAACAACAGCCCTTGGTCGGGTAAAACCCGAGTCATTCCGGTACGTAGAACCGGCTGTCGTGGGAATGCTCAACTGGTCAAAGATGTCAATGTATCCTATCTTGAACGCCGTGCGAAAGAAAATCTTAACTCGATGAACTATCCTAACTTTGAACTAACTCAGCGCTTTCAGACAAACTATCTTATTTCAGAAACGCATATTTTGTGTGTCGTATGTTAGGCTGTTAAGCTATGGAGTTAAGACACTAAAAATGCTGCGTCTGAATTAGGATAGTTTGTCTAACAGCGCTGAGTTATGCCGAATTTCCACTAGGCAAGGGGGTTATACTTCTAAAGATATATCACCAGAAAATACAGAAAATTCACTTCAGATAATATGCTCTTTAAATTACATTTACGCAAGTTTTATGAACAGTATGTAATAAAAGATAAACTTTTTAAAGTTTCATAAAGTGCAATTTACTTACATAAAATTAACAAAGGATTCAAACATTATTAACCGACTTCAAAAAACGGGAGCCAGCAAACACAATTTGAAATGTTTGAGAAAAATGTATTTCTCAATTTGATATCAAATGTTTTTCTCAAATGATTCTCAAATTGAAAACGAGGTCTAATTTTTACTATTGAAATGCATTTGAGATTGATTTAAAGAAAGATGGCAAGTGTCAAACGATATAAAAATGAGCAGTTAAAGCTCTACCCGGAATTGCAGCGGGTGACGGTAAAACGGTCGTCGGTTAAGCGCTGTCAAAATTAAAACTCACAACGGCATATTGTCAGCGGGAGGGAGTAGCGTGTGAACTGCCGCCGAGTGCAGACGGATTAGCGAGTGAGCGGACGGCTCTGAATAGTTTGATACTTCATATTAACACTTAAAACCACATTTGTCTAAAGTCACTGTAAATGTATCATCAGCTTTTATTTGCATATATTACAAATAAATACACTCAAATCATCCGTGACAGCGTCAGAGTGGGATTGGAATTTTAGCCTACAAATCGAAACAGGATAGATCGCACAAGGCGCGCACACATACACATCTAAAGATAAGCTACCAGCGATAGACGCAAAAGGACAAGCAGATAGGCTTGATGATAGACATGAGATAGGCTTATGTGATAGACATTCTCACATAAGGAAATAACGAGCGATAGTCGCAAAAGGACGAGCAAAGAGTGATAGACATTCTCACAGAAAAGAATACCGAGCCATAGACGCAAAAGAACGAACGAGTGATAGACACTCATAAAAAAAAAAAGTGTAGCAAGAATACGGGGAATTGCTGCACTAACCGGCACCCAAATAGTAAAGGAGAATAGCGTTAGCGGCGGCAAGAAAAGCAGCGCGGAATATAGAAAATGAAAAGAAATAGAGTAAATCGAAAGCGAGTAGTAGTTTTTGAATTTTCAACGGCGGAGTGAACGACGATAGAGGCGTGGAAAAAAACCCGGAATCAGAAATTGGAGTTAAAATGGTTAAACTGAATGGGTTAAAATTGGAACAATTGAATGTTCTACAGGAAAAGCACAATTTGTCAGTCACAGGAGCAAAGGCTCACAAAATATCGCAGTTGATGGAAATATACAACACAGGCGAGGGGCAAGATGACGAAGTGGAGGTTGAAGAGATTCCAGCCTTGCAAACGCAAGTCGAGAGCTCTGTGAAATGATCGCCAATATGTCCAAGGCGGTAGCAGACTTGGTAAGCAACAATCGTAACCAGAATGAGGCTGGAATACAAAGAATGCAGCAAGGTTCAGACGCAGACGTGGCGAGTGCGTCGCATGCAACGGCAGGTGCATCAGGGGCAGATGCTACAATGCCAGCGAATAGGGCAGGTGTTGCAACAACACCTCCGTATATGGTGGGGGCCGGACCACCAACAATATCAACAGTAGTCAAACACACGATGACGGACATTATCGGAATGCTACCGGATTTCGACCCACTTAAGGGCCATATATCAACATATCAATTCTTGGACAGAGTGGAGCAGCTTCGGTCAATTTATGGGGGGTCGGAAGAAGTCTTGCTATTTGCAGTTCACCAAAAACTTAAAGGGCGGCACGCCAGTGGGTGTTTAGGTCGTGGCAACAGTTTGTCGCTAACTTGAGGTATGATTTTCCAACAACCGTAAATATGGCGGATGGGCGTCGGTAGATGGCAAATCGCAGGCGTCGAGTGAATGAAGAGCTGAAGGATTACTACTACGTTATGCTAAATCTAGGCCGGAAGGTCAACATGGATGAAGCGTCAATTAACTCGTATGTTATTGGGGGTTTAAATGATGTCAGCTTATCTCGAACATTGTTGGCGATGAATATGCGATCGTGCAACGAGATGCTAAGGTCGATCGAAAATTTGTCGATAGCGAACACGTACAACAAGGTCAGCACGGTAGCCAAGGGGAACGTAACGGAAGGTGAAGTGGAGAAGAATCCGGACAATGACCAAAAGGACTTTAGGTGCTTTAACTGCAATGGTGTTGGCCAAATGTAGTAGTTGTAACAAATATGGGCATGAGGCGAAGGATTGTCGAAGTGGAAAGAAAACAGTGGGTAAGGTCACGGAGGAAACAGCTTTGGTACCTCCTCCTGTGATGCGTCAGATACGCGTAGTAGTGTAAACATAGTGCAAGCCTGTAATATTAGGAAATGTTATACATGCAACTCTGTGGAATAAAGGATGATGGCCAGCAGTGTTTTACTTCCGGTTGATCATACGACAAGTAAACGTGTTGCTTTATTACTGATCACAGCTAAAGCCACTTTAATCCACCTTTCGCATCAGGAAACAAAACAGATTTTACATCTCAGGTGTGAGGACAACTCCGTATCCCAATTGGAAACACAAATATCTGCGGAACAATCGAAATGGCTAACCCGAGACAGGACTTGGCGAATACACTCAGCGAAGCCGGGGTGGAATTTCCGCCATCAGCTACAACGCAGCAGCTACGCAAGCTACTGCAAAATGTAGTCGGAGCTGGAGCAAATGGCTCGACTTCTGCTCCTGAAAATGCCGCCGATTTTAATGAAATTTCCGATGCTACTAGTACTAGTACTGCCGGAGATCCAAATAGGGGTCAACGGGCCGCACCAAGACTTGGTGACCTAGACTAGGAGGTTACAGCCCTCAAGAAACGACTTGAGGTTTTGACGCTTATGAAGCAAATCGAGGAGCTTGAGTGCCGGGCCCCCATAAAAAGCAAACGCCAGCTAGACTTTGGGGACATCGAGCATGCTCTCCCCAAATTCAACGGCGATGACGTGTCGTACTCGGTCCTCCACTTCCTGCGTGATTTCGAGGAAATTATGGATTCCTCAGGAGCGGATGACAACTTCAAGCTACTCGCCCTCCGCCGCTCATTAACAGGGACGGCACGAGTATTCCTGTCGACTACGACCGCACTAAATTGCGAAGCCCTGAGGAAAGCACTGACTGCCGAGTTCGACAAGGTAATCACTCGGCAGGAAATATATAAAATGTTAGCGCAGCGCAAATGGAAAACGGACGAGTCGATCACTGCTATGTGCTACATATGCAAGCTTTGGCAAAGCGTGCCATCATCGCCAAAACAGAACTGATCGATTTTATTATCGACGGCATAGGGAACTCGCTCCCGAATATCTAAATACTAATGACGGCACGCACCCTCGACGAGTTGAAGGCGTTAATAAGTCGCTTTCAACACAAGTACTTTGGGACCAACACCACTGGAATGGGTCCCAAGCAGCTGACCGCAACAAAACCCGAGGCAGCCGTCAACAACCACAAAGCCGAATGCGGAATCAATGCTGTGCTATAACTGCTCACGGAAAGGGCACATGAAGCCCAATTGCCCATATCCACTACGCCCGGATGGATCCTGCATCCGCTGCTGGCGCATGGGCCATGACCACCGCTCTTGCCCGATTCCGGCAAAAATTTTAAAATCACGGGATGACGTGGCCATTGTTACGGACGACGCAGACTATGAGGGAGACGCAATCAGCGCCTTTAACTTTGTAAGTATAGAATTTAAGAGGACTAAGGAAACAATATGTGACAAAGTATTTTCTCTTTCTGACACCGGTAGTCCGGTTAGCTTCATAAAGGCGTCACTTGTCCCAAAAGAGTTGGTAGGAGAGTAGGGTAGGCCAGTGGAGCCGTGTCAAAATATAAAGGAATTGGAGGAAATAATTTAATTATAATCAAACAAGTGAAATGTAGAATTCAGTTCTTAAATAAATCAAACGAAGTTGAATTAAATGTTTACCAAATGAGAGTATGATTATACCAGTTATTTTGGGACGTGACTTCCTCCGTACATTCAATATTGAATTACGAAATAGCATAAGAAGATACACTAAGAGAAACTTACTAGAAATAAGAGATAATGTTAAGCTTAATATGACTAAGATGATTCAATCAGTAACTGGTTCCGACGTACACCCTGCCGTTATGATGCCGACACAACCTGACGGTGAATTCTACCAAAGTAAAACCAATTCCGTGAATTCCCAGGAGCCTAATGACTTTCGCCATCAATGTTTCTCACGACGTTAAAGACGTTGACATTGACCCCAAACTGGCCAAAAGTCAGCGTGACGAATTACAACGACTCATTGACGATGCCTACTTTAACCACGACATAAAACCCGAACCGTTCAACTACGAAATGAGGATACCTTTAACTACTGACGTGCCTTTTCATTGCGCCCCACGCAGACTCTCTTACGATGAGCGAAGCCAGGTACAACCTATCGTAGACGAATTGCGCCAAGAAGGGATAATAAGACCCAGTGACTCTCCGTACGCTTCCGCAATCGTACTAGTAAAAAAGAAGAACGGCAGAATACGATTGTGTGTAGACTACCGGGTATTAAACAAATTAACCGTAAGCGATAATAACCTTTTACCCTTGATCGACGACTGCATTGAATACTTGGAGAATAATGAGTTCTTCTCGGTGCTTGATCTGAAGAGTGGATTTCACCAGGTGCAGATGGCCCCTGAGTCAATAAAACTTACCGCATTTGTGATCCCCAATGGTCAATACGAGTACCTGAAAATGCCTTTCGGACTCACCGCAGTATTCCAACGTTTTATAAATAGAATTTTCCGAGATATGATTGATGATAGAAAGATCATCATTTACATGGATGACATCCTTGTTGCTACAGAGAAATTCTAAGAACACAAAGATTTATTCAAAGCTGTACTAGAACGACTCGCCGGACGGGCTTTGGAACTCAACTTAGGTAAAAGTAAATTCGGGTATGACGAAATCGACTACCTAGGCTATACCGTGACTCGTACGGGAATACGGCCGAATGGCTCCCACTAATCCAAAAGAACTGCAATCGTGTATTGGCCTATTCTCATACTTTTGCTGCTTCGTGCCGTCTTTCTCCCAGATCGCCAAACCACTGCAGTACCTACTTAGAATAAATTCGCAATTTGACTTCGACGAAAAATGCGTTGATGCCATCCATGAGCTTAAGTCCAGATTAGTGAAAAGTCCAGGGCTCGAATCTTAACATCCGTTCACGGATCGAAAACGATACGAAAGAAAATTACGTGTTCCGTTATCCGAAAAATGTGTTTTTACGTGACGAGTAGTACGATATCGTATGTGACGATTCGAGCCCAGTTCTAGCTATATATAGTCCTGGACCGGAAACGGAACTTCATTGCGATGCCAGTAGCATAGGTTTTGGTTCAGTATTGCTGCAGCGTCAAGATGACATTTCATACTTTTCCAAAACTGCCTCAAGTGCCGAATCAAAATACCATAGTTTTGAGCTAGAGACCCTATCTATAATATACGCGTTGAGGAGGTTCAAACCCTATTTGGGGGTATACCCTTCACAATACTCACAGACTGCAATTCACTGACAATGACACTTGAGAAAAAAACAATTAAATCCTCGAATAGCTAGATGGGCTCTCGAGCTCGAAAATTGCATCAATCATAAACTTAGACGACGTTGAGTTCCAATTACAGGTGGCCCAGGAGCGGGATAAATATATTGAATCATTACGAAGTCGCTTAGAATACGAAGACTTGAAAGACTACGATTTAGCGGACGGACTTGTGTATAGGAAAAGACCAAATGCCAAGAAAGCACTGTACGTACCTTACGAGATGGAGAATAACGTAATACAACTGATACATGACAAGTTGGGCCATCTATGAGTTGAGAAAACTCTTAACAAACTGTGTATGTACTACTGGTTTCCAAACATGCGAATAAAAATAGAGAAGTTCATCAGAAACTGCCAGAAATGCATCATGTACGCTACTCCTCTGGAAGCTAAGGAGAGAACCTTGCATGCCATCCCTAAAACCCCACTGCCGTTCGACACTATCCATATAGACCGCTTTGGACCGCTGCCGTCGATCAGGTCAAAACGAAAACACATCCTAATGGTAGTCGATGCCTTTAGGAAATTCGTCAAGCTTTACCCAACCAATTCTACCAGTACTCGGGAGGTCATCGCCGCTCTCGAGAAATATTTCAGCTACTATAGCCGCCCAAGACGGATCGTGAGTGATAGAGGGACTTGTTTCACCTCTATGGAGTTCGGGGCATTTTTGATGAGGCAAAACGTAAGCCACGTAAAGGTCGCGGTTACCTCTCCGCAAGCCAACGGACAGGTGGAGAGAGTGAATAGGATATTGAAATCTATGTCAGGGAAGCTGACCGATGAAATAAATCATGACGAATGGGTTAAGAGGCTACTTGAAGTGGAGTACGCCATAAATAACTCAACCCATATCACTTGCCGAGATACGCCTAGCCGCCTTTTGTTCGGTGTCGAGCAGAGGGGAGTTGTCGTGGACGAATTAACTGAATTTTTCCGGGATAAAATATGCCCTGATGAAGGACGGGACTTCAAGAAAATACGTAGAGACGCATCCAACTCCATCATAGCTAGGCAGGAGTACGATACTAAGCGATCCTACAAGGGACAAACCGAGACTAAGACGTACAGTGTAGGTGACTACGTCGTCGTGAGGAATGTCGATACGACAGTCGGAAGTAACAAGAAACTCATACCGCAGTATACGTGTTCCACAAAACATTGGGAAATGATAGATAGTCATAAGAGACATAAATAATTGCCAGCTGACCCAACTCCCGTTTGACGGGGTGATTGAAGCCTACCGAATAAGGAGATGGCGTCAGCCGCCCGAAGAATGTACCGACGAACCAGAGCGCGTTCCTCTGCAGATCGATTAGTTACATTAGGACCTATCTATGATCGAGGTCGATCCCTTATCAGGATTGGCCGAGTTGTAAAGTTGCAAATTGTAAACATAGTATAAGTGTGTAATATAATAAGCGTAGTCTAAACATAGTGTAAGCCTGTAATATTAGGAAATGTTATTCATGCAACTCTGTGGATGTGTGTGTAAAGGATAATGGGCGGCAGGGTTTTATTTCCGGTTGATCATACGCCAAGTAAACGTGGTGTTTTATTACTGATCACAGCTAAAGCCACTTTAATCTACCATTTGCATCAGATTTTACCAACAAAAAACTCCGAAGTTTTATAAAGAGCGAAATACACCACACAAGCGGCTTGTCAAACATTCTTCAAACCTACTTTTACCATTTCGCCATGCAAACATGACTCGTTCAAGCAAAGAATTTTAGTTTTATTCCGGTTCGCAATGTAAAACGGTTTGGTTTTCTTCGATTTTTCTCTCTTGCGTCCTCATTCGGTAAAAATTCCGTTGCGAATGAGGCGATTTTATCATACACAACGTAAGCGGTTTGATCAAACGTCAACATGGCGGCTAGAAAATCAAAAAAATTTGATTTTCGTTCACATTTCCCCCAAATGGCTTGTCAAACCTTCAAAACCCCCATACACAACATAAATAGCTTTAAGCAAAGGATATTTCGCTTGGTTTGTCAAGCCACGTAGTTGGTGTTTTTCGCTCTTAAGCACATCTGCATTTCTTGCTAAATATTCAAAATGTTATCGATAATTTTTTTCATCCCATCGTTATATTTTCAACTTATTTTGAACTTGCAAAATCTCGATAACAAATGGAGAGAACAGGCATTGTTCGATCATAAGAATGTTCATTTTGATTCTTCATTAGATCCAGAAAATTATAAGAAAAAAGTTTTTGAATTAAAATATTCTTCAGTTTCATATAAGTTTCCTAATTTAAATAAAAAATGTATCTGCATTACTAATATAGCCCTTTTTAACGCTTCAGTGAACGCATATTTAGTAGTTTAAAAATGTGTAGGAATGACTTGAGGAGCATAATAAGAAAAAGTTGAATAATTTGTTCGGATTTTGAGGATTTTTCATTTGTTTTTGAAGAATTTGGCAATTTTTTATGGCAACACTGCTACCTAGCGTTTGTAGACGCGGGCAGCGACTCATCACTGGTGTCCGACGCGGCAGTGCCCTCTCAACGAAACGAAAAACGTCTTCGAGGCTATGGGGGTGCTGTGGTAGAAGTCGAATTTGTAACGGATGGACGAAATATTAAAGCACAACTAGTGCCTGACAAATTCATGCTGCATGAGCTACTGTTAGGTAGAGACGTGTTATGTCGCGAGGATACGAAGGTGATCATCGAGTCAGGGGTCTTGAAGGTGCAAGAGGTAAACTCTGAAACGATCATCGATAAAATGTTAACCGAAAGTGACGCGAAAGAACTTCAGCAGTTATTGAAGCAATATGACCATTGCTTTTCGGTGGATTTGTCAGCACTAGGACGGTGCAACACCATGGAAACGTTATCAAGTTCCGTTCTCCCAGAGGGAAGTCTTAAGAACCATTACCGATAACTTGCTCTACACGATATTATACGACCGAGTCCATCGCCGCTTGCAGCACCAGTGGTACTTGTTAAGAAGGCGAACGGGGAGCAGATAATGTGCGTGGATTACAGAGCACTAAACGCGGTAACCGTCAAGAAACAAATTCCGATGCCAATCGTAGAGGAACAGTTGGCGAGGTTGGGTGGCAACAGGTTCTTCACTACGCTCGATATGACGGCAGGTTATTACCAAATCTCCCAAATCTCCTTGATAGAGGATAGCAAGCAGTGTACAGCTTTCCTAACCCCGGGCAGGCTATATGAGCACAACGTCATGCCATTTGGACCTGCCAATGGTATTTCAGCAGATGGTGGTTCAGCTCATTAGGGATTTGGAACGACGCAACCGGATCATCAGTTATGTAGATGAGGTCATCATCGCCACGCCAACAGTAATGGAGGGTGTCCAGGTGTTGGAGGAATTTTTGAATGCGGTTCAGCAGGCAGGGCTGACTTTGCGTCCGTCGAAGTATGTATTCATGGCAACTACCGTTAACTTCTGGGAGCATATAATTAACGAAGAGGGTATCAAACCAAGCAGCGGAATGGTTAATAGCGTTAAGGAGCTCCCAACACCGTAGTCTGTGACACACGTTCGCCAGTTCTTAGGACTGACCGGGTTTTTCCGGAAATTTATCAATAACTACAGCAATATTGCGATGCCTCTAACACAGTTGCTGAAGAAAGAGCAGTATTTCCAGTGGGAACCGGAGCAGGAAGCAGCATTCAGTAGATGTACGACGCCACAAGGGTTCACGAGGTGCACACAGATGCTAGTTCATATGGGGTGTCTGGAGTTTTGTTACAGCTGGGGGAGAAGGGTTTGAAGCCGGTACATTACTACAGTCGCCAATGAAGTTCAGCAGAAAGCAAGTTCATATGGGCTGTTCATATGAGCTAGAGGTATTGGCCGTCATGGAAACATTGGATAGGTTCCGAGCGTATCTGTTGGGGAGGCCGTTCACAGTGTGTACGGATTGTAACGCCGTGGTTACAACTAAAGCCACAACACTACTACAGCCTTGCATAGCCAGATGGTGGCTGCGCCTCCAGGACTTCGATTTTGTTTGCAAACATCGAGCGGGTACGAGAATGGCCCACGTGGACTCGCTGAGTAAAGGTCCGGTAGAAGAGGCAACCGAGCCGCATACAATTGCAGAGAAGGTAATGCAGGGTAGGAACGTAACAGAGAGTTCGGATTGGATTTATATCTTGCAAATACAAGACCCGACACTGAAATTGATTACTGAGAAAATTTACTATTTTACAGTTTATTTTATCCAGCCATTCGGCTTTGTTTACTTTTACTTAAGAAATTTAATCGTCGCCGAGAATGTGGAATCTTGTATTATATCATTCTTGTTACCATATAGTGTTTAGTGTTGGACAATTTTTGCTCTTAAAATTAAGAAAATTATGTCGAGCAAAAATAAAAATAATCAAAAACGGGAATATGTGGTAGATTTCAGACCTTGAGTGGTAGATGTGGTAGATGCTCAAAACAGTGGCAGATCTACCACAATGTGATAGAGGTCCGATCACTGTGCTTCGTGTTCCTACATACATATGTATGTACATATGTTTGTATAGATATATGTAAGATGAAACAAACGTCCCTGCAGTAAAATTTAGAGACAGTCTGACAAAGCGCTAGTTCCAACCTACATATCTTAGAACTATCTATGAACTAGGGAATGCAGAGCGGGATAGTTGAAACTTGCGGTGTAAATATGCAAATGCTCACTACTCGTACAATACGAAAGTAGCTCAGCGAGAAGACCTCCGACCCAACCATCGTTGGTCGCGAGTTCAAATCGCGGGGGAGGCAGTTGTGAGTTTTCAATTTTAATGAATTTCAATTGTTGCGTGCAGCTTACAATATTTTTTTTTTTGTAAAATATGTAACAAAAACGGAATCTGCAAACGAAAGAAAAAACGAAAAAAATTTCCAAAAATCGAATCTCAAAAACGTTTTCTTATAACAAAATCTGTCCAAAATGGAACCGGTTAAAAACTGGTTGCAAAGTAATGCACTGGGCGACAATTGCCACCGCCAATGACATCGCCGTGTAAAACTGGACAGGTGAAAGCATTGCTTGGGTATTGAACTACTGATGGACATATGTATGTACATATGGACCCAATGTTTTCATGTATGTAGATTAGGGTGGTCCAAAAATACACGTGAAAAAGTAAAGTCAGAATTTTTATGCTCTCACCCCTAGGATTGTTCTATACCGAAAAAATATACCCCTATTTTCTTTTATCAAAAAATATTTAGAGGTCGCACCCCTTGTGTGCGCTAAGGTCTGGTATGCTTAAAATTTGAAAGGCTTCTAAGAAGTGGACAATATTTAGTTTACTCCCAAAATTTTAAAACATCGTCACAACTTTTGTTTTCTGATTCTTTTAAATAAATATGTATTTCCACATTAATATCTTCAAAAACTGTTTCTGCAGATTTAGCTGTTGTACCTTTGAATTCGTCAAAAGTGAATACAGTAATAAGTAGTAGTTTGCGATCTTATTTTGGTTGAAAATACACATACATATGTACACATCGTTGTTTAAAGTACAAAACCGCTTATCAAGAAAATGCAAAACCTCGTATGTGAGGTTGCCAAAATTTTATAGGAGAGAGTAAAACTTGTCTTATTTGAAGACGGTGCTCTCTTTTATCTCTAATTATGTATCTCTTCTTCTTATGTCTAAGTATCGATATCAGTGATCGGACTTCTACCACATTGTGGTAGTTCTAACACTATTTTGAGCATCCACCACATCTACCACACAAGGTCTGAAATCTTCCAAATATTCGAAATTTTGAGTAGTAATAATTAAGCTCCACATGATTTTCATTATTATTATTTTTTTTAATTTTATGAGCAAAAATTGTCGCAACACTAAATACTACTTATCTGATAACAAGTAGGGACACAATATCGAACCGAAAGTATCGATATAATAACCATTTAAAGTATCGCTGTAAAAATATCGGGTACCCATTAATATAGTAATAAAAAGGCTCGATATTCCAAATATCGATACAAATTTCAAAAAATTAAATCTGAATATTGGTCATTTTCTAATAAAGAATTAACCCTTTGCACTTTAATAAGTACATCACTAAAGGCGCGCCACATTGCAATCTAAGATAGTACACATTTCTGCGCATTAAGCCGCAAAATATATCCATATGGCTTTACATATAAATTCCAAAGTAAGTAAGAAGGTTATAGTACGACATAGATTCGCAAGAAATGGAACCCTAGCTAAGGCTAAACCTCATGTTTTATTTGCGTTAAAAATTTGATTAAAAGCAATATTAACAACAAAACATTCAATAGAAATTTTAGTACGGTAACGTCAGGTCAGATACTTCGGCTGATAAAAAAAAAGCAGGACATTTTGGAATTTGGAAAATTAGCCTAAAATATTTCAAATATTACTACAAAAATTTTTATACAAATAGTTTTGCCCAATTCCCAGAGTTTTTAAATTTTGACATTTTCA
>NW_016158656.1:111549-114958 GCF_001687245.7 Rhagoletis zephyria
AATTTTTTTTTTTTTGCAAAAACGGTAAATTGCAAATATCTCAAAAACGGTACCATAAAATTAAAAATAACCTTGATTTTCGGAATCAGGGGGTGATTTTACATAAGAATTTCATAACGGCGTCTCTGGTAAATTTTGGCCGTCGACCAGTGTTATTAAGCTCCACATGATTTTCATTATTATTATTTTTTTAATTTTATGAGCAAAAATTGTCGCAACACTAAATACTACTTATCTGATAACAAGTAGGGACACAATATCGAACCGAAAGTATCGATATAATAACCATTTAAAGTATCGCTGTAAAAATATCGGGTACCCATTAATATAGTAATAAAAAGGCTCGATATTCCAAATATCGATACAAATTTCAAAAAATTAAATCTGAATATTGGTCATTTTCTAATAAAGAATTAACCCTTTGCACTTTAATAAGTACATCACTAAAGGCGCGCCACATTGCAATCTAAGATAGTACACATTTCTGCGCATTAAGCCGCAAAATATATCCATATGGCTTTACATATAAATTCCAAAGTAAGTAAGAAGGTTATAGTACGACATAGATTCGCAAGAAATGGAACCCTAGCTAAGGCTAAACCTCATGTTTTATTTGCGTTAAAAATTTGATTAAAAGCAATATTAACAACAAAACATTCAATAGAAATTTTAGTACGGTAACGTCAGGTCAGATACTTCGGCTGATAAAAAAAAGCAGGACATTTTGGAATTTGGAAAATTAGCCTAAAATATTTCAAATATTACTACAAAAATTTTTATACAAATAGTTTTGCCCAATTCCCAGAGTTTTTAAATTTTGACATTTTCATTTTATTTCCTAATATTTTGTCATACAAATGCCATGCCACGCCAGATTGAAAATGCCCAATACAATTTATCATTATTCCAATTAACTTTGTAATGTACATTTACGATTCGATACGATACAAGAGTTCAGGCACTCGATTCCAAAAAATATCGTTTGAAAACTATCGAGTAAAAATTATCGGTATCGAATGGAAAAAATATCGATGTGGTATCGTGTCGTATCGAAAAGTTTGATCCAGAATCTGAGATCTACCAAATTTTTTCTAAATCTACCACGTTTTTCTCCAGAATCTACCACAGAGAATTTTTATTAAGTCCGATCACTGATCGATATTTTAGTATGATGGGTAAGGGCTTGATGCCAGGAGCTACCGGTGAGCAAATACAGTATCGGCCATATCTATAGCACCCCCATTTCAAAGTGATATTGTTTGCCACTAATGTTTAATTATTATGGGTCGATTACGGATAGCAACGCAACCACGGTTCGGTTGCCGGCTGGCAACGCAACTGGAAAGAAAATTTGTATTACGAATGGCAACTATCGCCAGTTGCTGTAGAGTTATCGATAATCGAAATTTGACAGTTCGACAACCAGCAAGCGGCTGTAAACAAGCTGTGCGAGTAAAATTAAATTATTAAAATAGAGAGTTTTAAAGAAAAGACAGCAGTAAAGCGTTTATCACAATTATTTGTTTAAGAGGAAGAGAATTGCATGAACGCGGCCTCAATCAGGCGACATTTAAAGGATAATTCCAGTCCTCTAGAGCTACCGCGTGCACCGTAGCAAAAGTTAATTCTTTCAAGGTTTTTCTTTTACTATCGTTTTGTGTTCATTTTCAAAGCATATTGAGGACTTCCAAAAGAAGCTGTAGTATAATTGGTTAATAAACAGATGAACCACTTGTTCAACTTCAATACCTCCGCTGATTAAAGTTTGCGCTCCTCTTTGATTTTTCGCAGAAGGAAGTGCCACAGCAATGGTGTGTCGGTAGTTTTAAAAGAGGTGCTTCAGTTGATAAAGGAAAAAGCAATTGCAACCAGTGTTCGCTTTTGTTTCGTCAAAAGGGTACGCCCTTATCGACAGCAATCGAACTTCAGTTGCATTGCTAGTTGCCAAAACGATATTACCGATGGCAACTGGAAACTTTCAACTGACAACTGCAGTTCCTACAAAGTGTGTATACAGGCGACTACATTTTTGTGGTTGCTGGGAATGTTTTTGGAGCGTATTTAGGAGCGAAAATTGAAAAGTGAGTCATATATTTTACTTTTTAATAATTTGAACGATATTAACATTTTGCAATGTAGTTTGCTTTTACAGAATATGGTGAAAATAATAAAACAATAACTTGAAATTTTAGTTCCCGTGGAGTACGTCCTTTTGGCGAAACAAAGGCGAACACTGATTGCAATAGCCTTTTTCTTTATAAACTGAAGCACCTCTTTTGAAACTACCGACACACCAAGTTTTCCAAATTGAAGTCATTGCTGTGGCACTTCCTTCTGCGAAAAATCGAAGAGGTGCCCAAGCTTTTATAAGCGGAGGTATTGAAGTTGAACAAGTGGCTCTTTTGTTTATTAACCAATTATACTAAAGCTTCTTTTGGAAGTCCTCAATATGCTTTGAAAATGAACACAAAAAGAAAATAAAAGAAAAACCTTGAAAGAATTAACTTTTGCTACGGTGCACGCGGTAGCTCTAGAGGATTGGAATTATCCTTTAAATGTCGCCTGATTGAGGCCGCGTTCATGCACTTCTCTTCCTCTTAAACAAATAATTGTGATGAATTTAGCTTTTTTGCTGTCTTTTCTTTAACGCTGACGACACACAATCAGTTTTGCCTTTCAATTTCCTGTTGTTGTTGTTGTAGCGGCTACAACAACCCCGCCCAGATCGGTTGGTATCTCAGTCGTTGTCGTCAAGTTCCACTAACGGCAGCCCTAAGAAGCGTGCAGCCTCGATAGGGTCAGTCCACAGGGACAAAGGCGTTAGGGTTGTAGGGTTTTCCGGGCATACGAAGAGATGTTTCGAGTGTTGCGGGGTCCCTACGCATGCCGGACACTCATTTGTCACATCTGCGGTTAATCTGCTCAGGTATGAGTTTAACCTGCTGCAGTAGCCAGAGCGAAGTTGGGCTATTGTGGTTCTTGTCTCCCAGATGAAGCTCCGCCTCGTCAATGTCCGGTGGTTGTGTGCCTAGAACGGCATTCACAGGTCTGAAGTCTACATAACTCGAGACTGACTCCCTGTGAATGCCGTTCAGGGCCTGTCGATATGCTGACGGATCCAGAGGCTGCTTAATGAACCTCTGGACTTCGTCCGTTAGTTCGTAGAGATGCCTCTTGACGTGCCTGGGCGAGGGCTCTTCTGCAATCAGTTGTTTATTTGGGTGGCCACGTCTGTGGCTCCCAACCAGAAACTGCTTGCAGAGCATTGTGTTATGCTCCTTAACTGGGAGCATTTTCGCCTAGTCGTATAGGTGGTGTTCTGGCGACATCAGAAGGCATCCAGTCGCTGTCCTAAGTGCGGTGTTCTGTGTTGTCTGTAGCTTCATCCACTGCGTCCTACTAGTCCCCG
>NW_016158656.1:115467-116619 GCF_001687245.7 Rhagoletis zephyria
CACACAATCAGTTTTGCCTTTCAATTTCCTGTTGTTGTTGTTGTAGCGGCTACAACAACCCCGCCCAGATCGGTTGGTATCTCAGTCGTTGTCGTCAAGTTCCACTAACGGCAGCCCTAAGAAGCGTGCAGCCTCGATAGGGTCAGTCCACAGGGACAAAGGCGTTAGGGTTGTAGGGTTTTCCGGGCATACGAAGAGATGTTTCGAGTGTTGCGGGGTCCCTACGCATGCCGGACACTCATTTGTCACATCTGCGGTTAATCTGCTCAGGTATGAGTTTAACCTGCTGCAGTAGCCAGAGCGAAGTTGGGCTATTGTGGTTCTTGTCTCCCAGATGAAGCTCCGCCTCGTCAATGTCCGGTGGTTGTGTGCCTAGAACGGCATTCACAGGTCTGAAGTCTACATAACTCGAGACTGACTCCCTGTGAATGCCGTTCAGGGCCTGTCGATATGCTGACGGATCCAGAGGCTGCTTAATGAACCTCTGGACTTCGTCCGTTAGTTCGTAGAGATGCCTCCTGACGTGCCTGGGCGAGGGCTCTTCTGCAAGCAGTTGTTTATTTGGGTGGCCACGTCTGTGGCTCCCAACCAGAAACTGCTTGCAGAGCATTGTGTTATGCTCCTTAACTGGGAGCATTTTCGCCTAGTCGTATAGGTGGTGTTCTGGCGACATCGGAAGGCATCCAGTCGCTGTCCTAAGTGCGGTGTTCTGTGTTGTCTGTAGCTTCATCCACTGCGTCCTACTAGTCCCCGGCGACCACACTGGTGCTGCGTAATTTACAACCGGCCGGCCTATTGCCTTGTATATTGCCAGCAACGTTTCTTTGTCTTTGCCCCAAGTACTGCCGGCTAGCGATTTGAGGACCTTGTTGCGGCTCTGTACTTTGTTGACAATAGCGGTTGTGTGCGCAGAGAAGGAGAGCAGATTGTCGAATGTTTCTCCGAGTATTTTGGGATTATTCACCGTCGGAATTGGTGTCATCGACGTGAATTCCCAGCGGTAGCCTGACCTCCTTCGTCAAGGTGGTGAACAGGGTCGCAGAGGATTTCGTAGAGGAGAGGGCTAGGCACTTTGCAGTGAAGAAGCGAGAAAGCTCGGAGAGATACCCGTTTACTTTCGAACACAGGTCATCAATTCCATTCCCAGTCGCC
>NW_016158656.1:116644-117727 GCF_001687245.7 Rhagoletis zephyria
TGTTGTTGTTGTTGTAGCGGCTACAACAACCCCGCCCAGATTGGTTGATATCTCAGTCGTTGTCTTCGAGTTCCACTAACGGCAGCCCCAAGAAGCGTGCAGCCGCTATGGGGTCGGTCCACAGGGACAACGCCGTTAGGGTTGTGGGGTTTTCCGGGCATGCGAAGAGATGTTTCGAGTCGTGATGGGTCTTTCCCCATGCCGGACATTCGTTCGGCACATCCGCATTTAACCTACTCAGTAAGGAGCTTAGTCTGCTGCAGTAGCCAGAGCGAAGTTGGGCTATTGTTGTTCTGGTCTCCCGAGCAGATGGAGCTCCTTCGCGTCAAAGTCCGGTGTATGTGTGCCTAGAACGGCATTCACAAGTCTAGAGTCTACATAACTTGAGACTGCGTCCCTGTGAATGCCGTTCAGGGCCTGTCTGTAAGCTGACAGGTCCAGAGGCTGCTTAATGAACCTCTGGACTTCGTCCGTCAGTTCATATAGATGCCTCCTGTCGTGCCTCGGCGAGGGCTCCTCTGCAAGCAGCTGTCTATTTGGGTGGGCACATCTGAGGCTCCCAACTAGAAACTGCTTTTAGAGCATCGTGTTGTGCTCCCTAATTGGGAGCATTTTCGCCTCATCGTGGAGGTGGTGTTCAGGTGACATCAGGAGGCATCCGGTCGCTGTCCTAAGTGCTGTGTTTTGTACTGTTTGTAGCTTCGTCCACTGCGTCCTACTAGTCCCCGGCGACCACACTGGTGCTGCGTAGTTTAAAACCGGCCGGCCTATTGCCTTGTATGTTGCCAGCAACGTTTCTTTGTCTTTGCCCCAAGTACTGCCGGCTAGCGACTTGAGGACCTTGTTGCGGCTCTGTACTTTATTGACAATAGCGGTTGCATGCACAGAGAAGGAGAGCAGGCTGTCGAATGTTACGCCGAGTATTTTGGGATTATTCACCGTCGGAATTGGTGTGTCATCGACGTGAATCCCCAGCGGTAGCCTGACCTCCTTCGTCCAGGTTGTGAACAGGGTCGCGGAGGATTTCGTAGGGGAGAGGGCTAGACACTTTGCAGTGAAGAAGCGAGAAAGTTCGGAGAGATA
>NW_016158656.1:117812-117979 GCF_001687245.7 Rhagoletis zephyria
TCCCAGTCGCCATGATCGAGCAATCGTCGGCGTAAGAGACAATCGAGACTCCCTCTGGTGGTTGAGGGAGCTTTGAAATGTAAAAGTTAAACATTAGAGGGGAAAGGACACCACGCTGTGGAACCCCCTGTTTTATTTTTCTAATTTTGCTCGATTTGTCTCTAAAC